>NW_020273144.1:1958862-2093140 GCF_003268045.1 Sipha flava | reverse complement strand
ATATGCATGGAGGGGAGAAATATACATAGGTTAAGTGGTCGATCAGTAGGGAGTAGGTCTGGAGATTCGGCCTTACATACTTTGGGATAGATCTCCGTAGATTTAATTAAAAAAAGAAAAATGATTAATAACATGAGATAATATATGATAACATATGATAACAATAATGTGTGATAAGGATGGGGGGCGAATGTTGCGCACGTACGTGACCGGGTGGTGGCGAGAGTGGGGGGGGGTGGACCATTCACGTACAAAATATGCATGGAGGGGAGAAATATACATAGGTTACGTGGTCGATCATTGGGAAGTAAGGAGTAGGGAGTAGGGAGTAGGTATCAGAACCGCTATATTTATCCTACTCCTATATATTTAAATATTTAATATTTATGGACGATAGACTATCAATAAAATATTTTTCCGGAATGTAAGGATTTGTAATGAATAATAATGTTATGATGATAAACAAAGAACATGGAACGTTTCAATTTACCCAATTAAATAATAACATTAAAGATAGTAATTAATGAATTTAATTATCCTATGGGCTATAAGTTATCTATAAATAGGTTTAATGGAATAATAATATAAATCTAATTAAATAAATACTTAAAATTTTATTATTTGTATATTTGATACTTTACAGAATTTATTTATATAAACATAAAATTGTATCTCAAATATAATGTACCATAGTTTGGGGTGAATAGGAACGATTTTAACGGTTTTTTATAGATTATGAGCTCAGGCGCGTACTGGGTACATTTTCCCTACCGGGAAACTGGATATAATTAGGGCCCACTTAATACAAATACCAATAAAAATGAGTCTCATGTATACCTATCTATAACAATAGCCAGGTTAAATTTTATGCAACTCATTCAACTGAGACAAGTATGTGGTATTTTAGTCTTATTTAATTATTTTATCACAAGGTAACTTAAAAACGGTTTTAAATCCATGGATACTCACTTTCTTATTGCTAGTTGTAGTCTTTTAATTACCTACTAGGTAGTAAAATATAGGTACAAAATTATCATTTATCTGTGAATTTAAAACCTTTTTAACGTCACTTTACACATAATAATCATGGTCATATATGGTGACTAGATATCCAGATATTTAATGTAATAATTATTTATGGAAAAATAGAGTAGGTACCTACTACATATATGGTAGGTATATATAGTAAGTACCTATTATTTACATTAATTATTTATCAACCCTTATTGTTTTTGAAACTTAAAATAAAATTAATTTAATGAGTAATGGGTCTTATTAATTTGCTCTACCTAAACAATGTGAATTATACATAAAAATTAAACATATATAAAAGAAAAACAATTTTTTTTAAAATACTGAAATATTTCACAATCTTATATTTCATGAAATATTCAAACACTAATTATATTTTGTTTCAAATAAAAATCAATTAAAATCCTTTGTTTTAAATGTTGACGAACATTTGAATGTAAATTTTTGCATATGAATAAGCACTAATAATAAACTTAAAAGTCTTACTTTTAATAAAAATTATAATACTTAAAATAACTTAGGTATATCAATAGCGATGACACAAGTTCAATTAATTTTTGTTTTCGTGAAGGTGTGTTATTATGGTGATGTTATATAATTGTTATTTTAAGAGAGAATGGAAATGTTTGACGAGATCGGAAGAATCTTTCAAGATTATTATTCCAATATATATTAGGGTGGCCCTTATTTTATGATATCGGATTTTTTTCAGTCTTACCTCCTAATTTGGTTCCAATATATATAAAAATTATATGCATAAAATTTCATGTCGATAGGTTAAGTTTAACCCGTGCCCCCCAGTCCTTAAAATTCGAAAGCACGATTTTATTCAAATAACTACGATTTTTTTTTAATGTTTTATTTATATCTCGTTTCAAATCGTTCATATATAAATATGTGTAGGACATTATTTATAGTAAATTAAATTTTCTATAATTCTTGTTCTATATAATTTTTTGATTGACATAATATTTTTATATATAATTAATTATGAAACATACAAGTTTATAAATAATGTGACATTTAAACAATATTATTATAAAACGTAGGTATTGTATGTTATATACATTAAAAAAGAACATCATTGGTTTGATAGATGAACTAATTTGTTTAATATTTATATTTTATAGCATACAAAGAAAAATAATTAAAATGGGTTTAAAACCGTAGTTTTTAAACTGTTTGGGTATTTTCGGCGATAATCTTCGACAACTTGAAGCACGAATTGTTTTTGCTCTTCATTTTTTGTTAAGACCTTATTATACTCCTCCATGAGCTTTACCCCTCTTTCTGCCGTATCATTTGTAACACGAAATGTATTTACAATTTCAAGACCTTTTTGAAAATCTATATTTTCATCCCACATTGATGGATGTTGCTCCAAGAATGATGTTGATATTCCAAATCGTGAAAAATATGATGTAGATTCAACGTAAATATAATCATATATTTCTTTCTTCATGATTTGAGTTATTTCATTTGGTGAAACAATGATTCGTTTATTGATTTCAGAAGTTAAATTATTTAGTTTTATAGAATCTACCATTTTAATTTTTGTTTCAATTGTTAAATTAGTATCAAAAAATGCCAATGCTGCTATTTCAGGTGCTAAATACCACAAGTGTCCACATAGTTTTTTTAATGTTGATTGAGAAATGTTTTTATGTATATTTTCATAATCGACGAAATTATTAATAAAAAATTATAAATTTTTTTCAAAAGAAATCTCAGTATTATTACTATAGTTCTGAATGTTTATCAGTTTACAATCAATGAATATATTTCACATAAATAATATAATTATACGCTGATCTTGTTACAGGTACTTTCAGTTACATTGAATAGCCTATGTTAAATATTTTATACAATTAGTATCATCAGACGTATTGAGTAACTTGTCACTGTTAAACAATTTTATATAAAAAAAATTATTTTTACAAAACACATGAATAATAATTTGATATTTTGAATGTGAATTAAAATAAATATAAGGTAACTGAATAATTGATTTTAAAATGTGTTTTGGATTGAGTTAAGAAAGTTGCATTAAAGGAAGTTTTAATAGAAAGGTTTCACTTTATTTTTTTCTCCGTTAGAAGTTGTAAGTAAGCCACGGTTAATGCACATAGTAAGATATTGACTGTAAAACATGGATATTGTTTATAACCATAATCTCCGAAAATTGTTCTAGGATACAAACTAAAATGATCGGAAATAATGTTTCTAAATATCAATTACTAGACACTACATTATCATTTGTAATTTATTGAAGACACGTATATGTGCATGTTTGCTATTACACAACACAATCTTTATTGAAAAATCCATACAGTATACATTGAACAGTGCTTGGTAGTATAAAAATAATACAGCTGTAAGTACCTATATTGTACTACACTTAGTTTTATATTGGCAATTTCCATTAGATGTACCGAGTATAAACCTCGAAGGATCAAACGTCAGTTAACAATGTCCATTCACGTTTATACGAGTACTATAGGTACATTACACGAGTATATACAATATAATATGTTTTTCTTTGTATGGTGTTTTGACACTTCAAACACAAATTTCACTTTGAAAGTAATGAAAATCAAAAATATAGTTACGGATCCCATGGGTTATTATCTAGAGGATTAAAGCGACCATTTATTTGTTCTCTTTCTTTTATTTTTTTTAAGAAAATATATTATATATTATATTGTAGCATACCAGTGTTAAAAATAAAGAATTTATGAATATAAAATGGAAAAAATAACGTAATTTATTTATTGTAATTATTTAGATTTACAAATAAATAAGGAAATTTACTTTAAGACTAAATTTATGTACCAAATAAATTATCTTCGAACTGTACTTATGTTATACTTAATATTTGTTGTACATTAGCAAATCGTTTGTTAAAAAAATGTAATTTAAAAATATTGCATACGTACATAAGACATGTAATACCAAGATTTGTTATCTTTGTATGTAGAAAAAATATTCTCATTCAACGAGCTAATAATTCTTAATTTCTGATAGACATAAAGTTAAAAATCACAAGTAAAGTAGTATCTACTATTATAAAATGTATTTTATTTCTATACAATTTTTTGAAATTGAATAAAACAAATACAAATATAAGAAAATATCAGGACAATGTATTTTTTCCCTTAAAATATATAATGCTTCTTATAGGTATATAAGTCAATTTCTATATCTACGGTACATCAATTTGTGTTATATTATATTTATATTGGTACTACACATTTTAGTTATTTTTTTATTTTATTAACTATTTACTACTTATTTAAATCGATAGTGAACTGTGAATTTAATTAAAACTATTCACATTCAATTCAATAGTTAATTATAAGTGTAGAAAAAGCAATTTGGAAAACGGAATCCCATATGGAGTATAGTATTCGGTAATAGTGTTTATTTGATAATTATAGAAAACGGTATAAAGGAGCCCTCGAAGGAACCTCTAACTTCCATTTTCAGTAAATAGTTTTCAAAGCTAGGAGTAATTTTAAATATGTACCCATATGGTTCGTTATTTGGTCTCTAATGGTCCCTTTGAAATCGCTAGTGGCTAGTGAATCAATAAATTATTTAACTTTAATTTTACAGACGTATATTACATATTGACACATTAAATTGACCATCAAGACGTTTTATTTGGCTAAAATCGCTGCTGATTACGCCTAAATGTGAAAAACTCGGTGTAGTGTACTACCGTGTTGCAGCTTTCAAAACTCAATCAAGATCCTACGAGGATACGAAAATATAAAAGACAAAAGGAAAAATTTCTATGATATGCTGAAATCAGTAAATGTTATTATGTAATGATTTACGTAAGCGTGCGTATGAGATGCATAAGGGACATACTACAGTACAATTTCTAGAATCAGTGACATAATAAACATTTACAATAAGTGTAATAATAACAATGGATAACCTATAAAAGTGTATATAAAACAATGTAGAATAACAATGCTGATGCGTATTTAAGATTGACAAATATACACATGCGCGTTTAAACATATTTAAGGAAGGTGTTCCACGCATGAAATGTTTCGACACGTAGAACAGCTATACTGTTATACACGCATTTGCACCTATAACCGCAACCGTAATTCGGTTCATTATGCTGGGCGTAAATCATATTAGGAAGAAGAAGGAGAAGAAGACGATGACGACGACGATCAGGACGAAGAAGATGAGAGAATACGAGACGGAGATGTGCACGGTGAATTCTCGTCGGTAATTAAATACGAAATTCCTGGGATCACTATTCTCAACCCTTTTCGCGGAACAGTGGCCGTGGGGGTAGATTAATTGTACGTACCCGCGCGCCCCCGTCATCTGCTGCGGTATTGTCTGCAACTTGTAGTATTCGCGGATGTGAGTTGTAGTAGTATAGTAATAATAGTAGTAGTAGTAGTAGTAGTAGTAGTAGTAGTAGTAGCAGAGACAGTAGTAGTAGCAGTAGTAATAGTTATACCAAAACCCTTTTCCCTGTGGCGATGATAGCGACGTTCCCCTCGTTGCTGCCGACGGGGAAACTTAAAAACGACATCGACGACGTTTTCGATAGCGTGTGTGTAATAATTAATATTGCAATTTGTATATTTGTGGTCGATGCGATATTATTTAACTATCCATAATTGTATTATGTGATGCAATACGAGACGTTTGTCCATGGCAGCAAGTGATGAGGATGCGTAGCAATACAAATACATCGTGTATTATTTACACATAATATACTCGTGTTATAGCCATTTGATTTGCCTATGACTTACATCCAACCGTGGCTTTGTAACATAAATCCTTTTAAATTTTAACTTATCTAAAGAAAGATTATTTGTCTATATACTATATATACATATTTATACATTACTGTATGTATTACTTATACGTTACTGTAGCCATTGTAGTATACCACTATAGATAAATCATTTTTATCAGATTATGTATAGTTTGAAAAATACATTTAAATACCTAATTTAACTCGTATCTTCATATAAACATGGTTAGTTAAAGCAATCGAATTAAAATGTTTGAAAATAAATCTACACTCATGTTGTAAGTCTTATTGCTGTGCCATACATAAAATACTTAATTCGTATCATGTGATAGAGAAATTATATTAATTTAAATTTTAAATATATCAAATGTTTTTTCACAAATTATTATTATAATAAGAATAAAAAAATTAATATATTTATTACATGACAAAATATATAATATATTTCTTCATAATCATATTATCATAATAAGTAAAAATGTACTTGTAGTAACACTAATACGAGTATTACTTCAAAATAAAAATAACTTGTTAGTATATAATATTATTAATAATAGTTATAATTATTATTAATTTTTCTTTTTAACTTGTGTTGTTAAAACATTGATACAACACAAATAGTAAATAATTGTTTGGAAGAATAATTGGTTCAGTTTGACGTACGTTGTAATTTTAGCTTTGATGATAATTGATTAAGTAATTGGTTTTAAAAATGATTAACGGTATTTAATTAAAATATCTTAAGTGTTTAATAATTATGGTATTAAGAGATCCGTGAACGGATTAAAAATGTTGACCCTCGTAAGGCAGTTGAGGAATACAAGTTACAGGCTTTTCCTTTTCGAGCTAATTATAAAAATTAAAAAGTTATAAATATTAAAATATGGTTACTTATTATCATCTCAATTATTTATGTACAAATATTGCATAAAAATCATTAGTAAATATTCGCTTACAATCAGTTTCATTAATTAAGTTAAGTTATTCTTAGTTGTAATTTTTAATTGACATTTTTTAACTATTTTTATAATTTATACAGTACCTAATATAATATAAATTTCATATAAAATGTAAATACTAGAGTTTTGGTATGTTTGATAAAAGTATAAGACTATAAATAAGAAGTATAAGCTTTTTATTATGTAATATAAATGTTTATTTTTGTATCTTACATATTCGTACGATTGGATTTTTTTTTCAAACAATTGCATAGAAGACAGTTGAAATCCAAAACTATAATATACCAGGAAAATAATAATAATACTAGATATGAAAATATAACAGTACTTTTAATGTACGAAGTATCCATTGATTGTCAAATACACTTACAAATTATGGTCGAATTAAGGAAAATGGAATAAAAAGATGTATCGCCTCAATGGTCTTTTATTTTATTATTATATGATCTGGTATTATAAAATATAATTTATGCTACTTTAATATAATTTATTATTTACTTCTATAATCTTTTAACTAAATTAATAAATTGGTCTCATATTTTATTATATTTTATATTAAGTTATATTATATATTAAGTTAAGGGTTTTAGTTATGTTAAAATATCTGCCTCCTTCTTTATTACAATTAATCGACTGTTACTTTATACTGCTAAGCATTAAAATTTAACTGCCATTAATAAATGTAATAATTTATTTTAACATCCATGGTTGGATAAATAAGAATTTAGTTTTGTATAAAAGTTCGAGTTTAATATTTTTTGCTTAAAAATTGTTCGATTGATGTCAGAATAAAACACATGAGACGAAAATTAAACGATTAGTTCTTACTCATTTTATGAATTTTTTTGAATTTTCAAAAAAAATTTGTTATTGTTTTAAACTATGTAAAAATTGTAGTTGTATGTAAAAATTGTTCACTAACCTTTCAAAAATAGTAGTTTCTTGACCTTTATTTTACCCTCTGGGATCATTATGATAATAATTATTGAACACGAGTAGTCGTACTCTCGTTCTCCATCGCAATCGTTTGATCTGCATTAGTCTAATTTTATTTTAGAATAACAAGCGTATGATAATGATATGTTTATTGTTGTAACTATTATGCTATGTTATTATTAGACTATCCAGTCGTAGAAGTCTTGGAAGTTGTCTTTAATTTTTTTAAGTAGATTTCGTTACAGAAACTAAAATTTTTTAACATTTATTATATATATATATATATATATTACATTTGAATGATGATTCATTTAAAACTAACTACATTTGATATTCTAATAGCCGTTTTGCTTTAACTAATAAACTATTTTATAGTAATAACTAATTTCTATTATTATTATTTACTTATTCATGTGTATTTCATTCAGTACTATTCATGGACTGATTTATAATCTATAGGTACATAGAACGTTTTAGATCATTGCAGGATCGACGTAGATGGTATATATTTATGATCATCGATGAACTTAGGTATATTGAAAATGATTATTATCGCTTTTAAAAATTCGGGATAACAAAATTGTTTGGTGTTCACCTGATAATTTATGCGGAATATAATGCCGTATATTTATACGACATTTATAATTTACATTATAATATGAGTATGAGCATGCATACAACATATGGAAGTAATTTTTCAGCAAATAAAATTATAAACGATCTGCCAATCGTGTAATTGTATAGCTGGTGAGTTGGAAAATGACTTGGATAACGGTGCCAATAAATCGAAAATGATAAATTTACCATAGGGTTTTCGGTTATGGTCCTTTTGGAACAATAAATCGACGACGACGAACGTGATTGCCTGTGGCTGCCATTATATGACCAGGCGGTGTGCCAAATAAATATATAATAGAATTAAGCTATGGCACATGTAATGTAGCGAGCCTGTTGCTTTCGGTCATTTTGTTAAACTATTCGGTCAGCTGGTTGCCGTCTAATAATCGTATTGCTTTTAATATTTGTGTATCTTAGAATAAATATTGGTTTAGGTATTTGAACAGTTATATATATATAAATGTGCTTTACGTATCATGTTGAAAATAGATAAAACAAAATTTATAATTTTTTTGTAAGTTGTATAGGATAGCAGCTAAAAGCTAAAAAAAAAAAAAACTGAAGAATTTAAAACTTTTGAAACTAATATTTATCGTAGTATCTATAATCATAGAAACACATTATTAATCGATAAAAATTTTATAGAATTACAGAAAAGAAATTATTATATTATAATCAATCAAAAAACTGAAGCATATTTTATTTAATAATAATTTACTTAGCGTCACCAATTTTTAAATAATTTTAATTCATCTTATAACATAATACTTATATATAAATTCTTAAAGCGAGAGGTAATTTCTTTGGAAATTTGTACCTGAAGTTCCTAAAAGCTTTTTTACTCAAACTCACTGTCAGAATTTTTATGCAAGTGAAAATAGATAATTATTTTTAGTATGTACTTAATAAATTAGAAAAACTAATAACAATAAAAATAAATATTGATAAATATATTTCTTTTTTAATTGAATTCAATAGCAAAAATATATGGAATTATAATTTATAAATGTTTTACCTATTAAATTATGTTTATAATATATAAATATTTCAGTATTTCAATCGCTTTATTTTTTTTTAATTCTCCTATAAGACGCTTTCCCGCTTAGGACGCTCTAGTGAGGTGGCCCCTTAAAGAGTGTCTTAAGCGAGTTTTAATATAGTTGTGAGTTATTAAAAATATTTAGTTTTTCGTGTTATCAAATAGAGACGTTCGAATCCCATTGAGTTCACGATGTTCATAACCATTAACATTCATGCCATTCACGCGTTTTTTAAAAATAACGATGTCGTCGACAACGACGAATGAACGATAAACACTATTTCTGATTTCAATTCGTGTATTTTGTAAATTGTATTTCATCTGGCCCATTAATGGAAGACTGTGATTCATGTATATTAATTTTTTTAGTTTTGAGTTTACTAAGCAATATAGAGTGGAATATCAATTGATTCTCATTATAAACGATGGAGATTTCTTATTTTATTCTATAGAACACGCATTTTTCGGCACGCAAGAAAAATATCATGGGATTTGAATTGGAATAGTTAACTCAGTTATATGTGATTTGGAAATACACAAATAATTATTTATGGGTGCTCTTTTTGACAGATAACCAATTCATAATTTGAATAATTACGAGATTGTTGAAATGGAGTTTATTTGAGCACGTAAGATTTTACACGTCCCGTTTCATTTACAAGAATTAAATTTCCGATTTGAATAGCGTTACCTATAACCTATTCTATGATAATAAAGCTTAGAGCTAAACCTTGGACAAGAAAGTGTTGTATTTGATCCAACTTGTATGTAACCATGGTTAACCATATGTTGCCATGTTCTGAGTTAGATCTTTTAAAAAAATAAGAATACAACATTTAAAGAACAGCAGAAAGTACAATGAATTTTATATTTTTTAATATTACTATCTACTCAAATTAATTGAAATTTTCTCGATATATATGTAAATATTATTTAATGTTTTTTTTTTTTTATAAAAATAAATGGTACATTATTATAACTATATATTATTTTATATTTATTTATACATTTTTTTAATAATTATTCAACTATTTTTGTTTTTTTTATTTTTACTATTAAATCCGATAGCAATAGATTATTAAGCTAGTTGAATGTCAAATACATAAATTATGATAAACATCAGTAATATATACTATTCTTAAACAATTAATTAATTTAATATATGTTCCCTGACAGTTTAATACTGGCTCATCAACTGTGATGTGGGAGAAGAAAGAATTCATCACATTACAATTCCTAATAAAACAGAAATGATCAAGTAGAATCTAACTATAAAATCAACCGTAAGGTTGAATGCGAGAATATGATAAAATTGGTCCTAAACACAACTTTATATGTAGATATAGCTGTTCAAAATATTAGGTTGTGATATTATTCACATTTTTTTTTTCTAGTATTATTCGGTAATAACTGTGCATTGTATTTTGCTTTAAAAACAATATCAAGTACTTGTGTTATTTTATATAAAAGTCGCGATATTAGTTTTAATTGACCAATCGATTCAATTTTTTATACGTGATAGGTTAAATTAAAATGTGTAATTTCATATATTTTTAATACGCCTTATCATCAACCAGCACACGTACGTGGATCACGTTTCTATAGGTACCCGGTAAAACTACGTTTACTGTATACTGATTTACATTTAAGTGGATGAAAAAACATTTTAAAATATCAACCGTGCGTATATATTTCCGATTAACTATAGCTAAACGTTAATGCTACTTGATCAATCACAGAGGGAATGGGGTACATAGATTTCGAAGGTCATTAATATAAAAGTAATTTGAACCAGTAATGATGTATTTCACAGTAAAATTACACTATTTTCCAAATTGTTTTTTGAAATACCTTTTTAAATGGATATTTAACTAAAGAGGGTCTGTATTGCAAAAAAAAAAAAAACCCGTTAATTTGTAATGCAGTAAAGAATGTAATTGTCGATCGTGATGGAAATCAAAAGGGTATACCTAATATATCATTAAACAATTTGAAATATTTATCAAGAGTATTATTCTTTCTATACGTAAGATGTAAGATGAATATTCAGGGGCATACATTCATTACTTAAATTATTGAAAAAAAAGTATTTTTTTATTGTTTCATTATGCATGTTTATACATGTGTTGTTGTTTGTTACATTTTTACTAACAAATGTTCTACAGGGAATATTAAGCCATTGAAAATGTCTAAGATTTTTTTTTTTTTTTTATATTTAATATCTCTTCTGAATAACGTAAAATATATTGGACGAAAAAGACAACGAAAATTAGTATTCTCCGTTTTTATTGCTTTGACATTTGAAGTGAAAACCGTACGATGAAGGGAGGTTAAATTATAGTTAAAACAAATTCCATGGTTTTTATTATATAATCCAAATGAGATTAATGTTATTTTAAAAACAAACAAAAAAAAAAAAAAAACATATTATGTAAAAAAAAAAAACCATAAAGCAACGTTTCCCAACCTTCTTGACATGGCTACTCACTGGGCTTGTAGACTACAAGAAAAATATATCTATAGTTGAGTTATACTGATGTATTTATAATAATAATGGAGTTAACTTTATTTTCTGTAACTAAATTACTATATATTTTTTATAGAATTATTTATTACATAAATGCTATTGAAGTTCGAAATAATCTTAAATATTGTTAAAAAAACTATTGCTTTACGGTTTACTAATAAAAATAAAGAGATATATAGGTTAAGATACAAACTATAGAACCTGTACGAAAAACTCTATCAGACAGTTTGTATATGATCAATATCTAAATAGAATATAAGTTTAGGTAGTGTAAGTATATAATATTATGGACATCCTAAAGACTAATATAACATCCACCTACTCGTACACATCATTAAAACACAATGATTATTTAGAGAATCAGATTATAACAATAAGTCTTAACAAGAGGATAATTTTAGTATTTCCTCAAGTTTTATAGTGTTCTCGTACAGAAATGAGTGTAACGCAATTTATGTTGTCAATCATAAGATATAGATACCATAGTTTATATTGTTATAGCTTATTTATAGTTTCTTTATAATATAAATAACAGTTACATATAGTTTTTTTCTCACTTCATGTAATGCATGTATCTGTCTGTAATAGTCGATAGTATAATATGTTATTTTTTTTTATTTTTATTTTTTTATATGTAAGGGCTTGGGCGGACTTTTAGGACCCCCTGCTTGGAACCTCCCCTGAGTAGGCGTTTCTAATAAGTTATGTATATAAGAGTACAAAAGCTGTTGCCTCTTTAAATTACCACCTGTAATTATCCACGTAAGATATCTCTCCGTGCATAATGAATACTTATAAATTTATAGTTAATCATGTTATTAAAATAATATAAAATGTATCGTACACATATATACTTGTATATATAATATTATTTATTTTTAATTATTGTAAGTACCTGGAGTAGTACAAATGTGTAGGAATGGCAAATATTCAAGAAGTTCGTGCAAATATAGTGCACAGACTATTTGTATTTGATAATATCTCAAATATAATTTGCTACATTTAGCATGTATTATGCGGTGCAATCAATTTTACTGTATTTAAATTAAAACAAGAATATTAATGGTAATACTGCTAATTGTTTTTATCGCATCGCTATTTATAAATGTAAATTAGTAAATCATTGTGGGATATTCTAATTAAAACATTGTTAGTTAATATTACAACATTATTTTGAATTGTAATCTATTAAATTGTCATCATCAATCAGTTATTAGCAAATAAATATTATATGCGAAATTAGTAAGTGGGATGTTTGGGCGCACTAAGTGATAATAGTTCTTAGAAAAACACGTCTTAAATCATTGTAAATTGTTTAAAAAAAATATATTTATGTGTTAACTCTATAAATGTACAATATATTTTTATATAATACATAAATATTAAATACATTTATACGATATAAAGACATTAAGACCTTAGATATTGAATATTAAATTAAAAATTAATTCAATCCATTTTCAAGAACTTATGGTTGTGACAACGGTAATTATAATATTGTTAAAAATATTAATTTTTTGTACGATCATCTGCCAGTTATTGTATTTATTTTGTTCATTACTTTCGTTTGGTAAAAATAAGTAGAATAATAATAATATAATATAATATATATATATATATATATATATATACACATAATTTTGAGTAGGATAAAATATTATTGCAATGTTTTTCAGTGTAATATTGCAAAATGTAATGAACATTTCAAAAATGTTCGCTTGTATCTGGATCAATGAGCCATATGTATATATATATATATATATGGTATGATACTGTTGATTATAGAAGATAATTAAAAAAAAAAAAAATAATATTACTTATGGAGTTAAACACCAGTGAACGTTTTCAAACAAATGCCAATAGTAAAGATCATTGAAAATCATGAATATTACGTTATTCTTAAAATGCTTATAGTATAATATTAGCATTTACTGTATACAAGCTCTTCCATCTTATTCACACCATAATGAGAATAATCGCAATTTTTTTTCTGGAACATATTTTCGATAATAATTATTACCTAATAAGTATCAGAAACAGCTTTAAGGTATATATTTACAAAATACATAAACAACGACGCAGGGGGAAATATCGATTCCCATGATAATATACGTGTTATTAATCGTAATTTTATAAATAATATCTTTACAATTCTAAATCATTGTTCAATGATTAGACGAACCGTAACCGCCTAATCGGGACCAACCATTGAACTATATGATAACTGGAATGCTTACTAGCCATATGAACAATGTAAATAAAACCGAGCGACCGTGATAAACAAAGATAACAAATATATTAGGTAATGTTTTCTCTCTCTTTGTATATTATTCTATTCAACAATTGAATGTAAATCAAAAATCTTATTAATTCAATCGGTTTTAATTTAATATTGTATTTTATAATTTGTTTAATACCTAATCAATTTATATTTACGTACCTTAGGTTTCATATAATAAAATGGTTAACTATTGTAGTGCCTATAATTGCACAAATTCAAGCGATATTAATAAAGGATTAATTTTCCATAAGTTCGTACTTAAATTATTTTAGAATATAATAAAGTATTATAAATATAAAGTATTTTAGTAATATTCAATGTTTTGGTAATAAAAAAAACAGTATTTTTATGTAATGATATAGTGGTCTGCATGGTCCGGTCTTATAAGTCAAGGATTGGTTTGGTCCGACTGCATATTTTTATGAAAAAAATTACAATCATTTCAGTTTGTCCGGTCCTAAAATATTTAATAATAAAATATGACAAATTTGAATAATATTTTTTTTTAACTATTGTCGTTTACAAATGAGTTGATGTTTTATAGACGGTAATTTTATAATAAATATGTTTTCATTAAGTTGGTAGTAGATAATATAAATAGATAAATTTGATCACAAGAGAGAATTTGGTTTATGATTAATAAATAATCATCCAAATAACTGTAGCAGGTGTATCTGAAGTTCATTAAATATTCTTGTGCAGCAAGTTTAAAAATATTAATAGTTCAAGTTGAACTAAAAAAAAAAGTTTTATTCAATTTTAAACGTTTTTAATTAGTTGGAATATCGTAATAAATAATTAATTTTTAATTAAAAAGAATTTTTTTTACACATCTGCAATGATAAAAATAATAGTCACTGACTCCAAGAAATGGCTTTTTTATTTTAAAAATGATAAATACTGAAAAAATATAATTATACTGTGTATTCTTTATAGGCATGCACCAAAATTAATGAGCTTTTATATTTAATCAGTTTATAAAATTACTTGAACGCAAACATTTCCGATCACATTATTTGAATTGTAAAGACAGGCGGGCTTGAAAGTTTAAGCGTTAAAAAAATTTAAGAAAATTTCATAACAATTATTAACTCAAAGTTATCTTTTGAGTTCATTACTGTAACAGAATCTTACTTCAATGGTAAAGTTTTATTAGTGCATTAATTAAATATGCATATTTCCGGCTTGTATATAAACAGGGTGTTTATTTTAATAAAAATAAATGAGCGTTATATATAAACTTACTCTAGATGGTAAGTGTAACTGCTAATTAACTTTATTCACATTATTTTATATTTTAATGAAACAATGAGTCACAGGTACCTAAATGTAGTTATTTTGTTAATGTTTTTCACTACTCATGAAAGATAAAGTCATCATTTTTAACTAAAATTGTCAGGGATTATAATATTCGTATAAAATGTATTATGTTTATTTTAAATGAGGATTACTTTTACAAGAAAAAAAATATAACTACAGTAAAATTGTTTATGCTTATTAGTTTTGCAAAAATTTTTTAAAATTTAAAAATTGACTGTTTAATTATTTATTTTGATTTCACCGAAACATAAGATTCAATTACAATATATTATAATGTAGGTAATACAATTAATTTAAGCACAGAAAATTACATTCCCATTTTTAGTAAAATTCGTAAAATAGAATAGTTTGATTGTTGTATTCGCTACTGACATTGCCTATTATATTTCAAAAAGAAACTAATGCATGATTTAGTTTTTGAAGAATACAAAAATAATAGAGAATGATCACACTGAGGAATATTATAATTTAAAAATCTTAATAGTTCAAGATAATCGATATAATCATTTACAGGTATAAATAAAAAATGTACATCATTTGTTTTACTTCCTACTGATAAATCAAAAATGTCATAACAATTATAAACATTTAAAAAAATAAAATCCATTGATTTATATATTAAAAGATTTAGAATAATAAAAAAAAAAGTTTAGTTAAACTATGGCATTTGAAAAAAGTATCAGTTCTTGTCAAACTTTAGAGATGTATCACAATAAGTTGATTTCAGTTGGCTTTGTACATTTTAGAATTATTTCGATCAAACTTTTTCCAGAAATAATATTTTTGTGATGAGGGTTCCACGATCTCCCCCACTATTATACAAGTGCGTGACAAAATTATAATAAAATTAATCCGATTAAAATGAGTGTCTATTATGCATTGTTAATAACAAAGCGTTTGACAGCGTGGTGGTGAGGAAATAAATTCAATATGAAACGATAACAATATTGTATATGCACAAATGCGCGACGAACGGGCAGCCGAACAATAATAATTATTAAATCCTAATCGAACGCGTCAAAGAGGACACAGAGCGAAATTAAATTAAAAATTAAAATAAATATTAATAAATAAACGAAGCGTTATAATAATACAACCGCAACGTATCGTTTGGACGGCACGTGGTATAATTGCGTATCATCAACGTACGGCGTATAATGTGTATTATTCGAAAATGTTAGAAACGACTCGGCGCCATTAATTTGACATATATCGTTTCCATAGAGCGTACGCACCTTATGAAAAGCTTATTAGTTATGTATATTCATCCAAATTAAAGAATTATAAATGGTTTGAAACACAGTCTTACACCTGTATAGTGGTAGAGGCTTATTCTTTAGTTTATTTTAGTTAGGTTAGTCTAACCTATTTTTCCAATGCGTTAAAAATAAGAAAGTAGTACAAGGTACTAACCTAATGCATCGTATTATATGTAAATAGTTAAACTGTTAAGTATATTCAAAACCTATACCGGTGAATGGGTGGTTGTAGACACGTGTTTTTATTGTTTACGATGATCATTAATATAAAAAATGTCGGGTTCGACCAACGTATGAGTGCGTTTGTGTACATTGTAGATGTCATAACTCTTAATATTATGTAACATGTAATAATCACGACAATAATTTAATTATATACGATGTAAAAAACACATCAGCGTGTAAAAGAGAAAATATTGCTTTTGGCCAAACGACAAATTGCTCAAATGGTGCACGAAATTTCTCATAGTAATTCACGTTCAATTGACGTTTTGGAAGTTTTTATGACTAAATACAAATTTAGATAGATAGTAGTATATTTTAAACCGTAGACATTGTGAGATCATCATATAATCATTGGAAAATTAATGCTATAAAAATTATCATAATTCAGAGCAGTCCAGTAAATATGTGTTTAACTCTTCTTACATTAATAAGGATGCATTGATTTATAATAGTATCAATTTTTTTTCTCCGAAATGCCAAATATCAGTATTGAATTAAAAATGTTGAATGAATTTTCTTATGATATGTTTAATATGTAATGTACGAAATCGTCTAATATATCATCGGTCATCATAATTTAAATACTTATGATTATAGAAATCTAAAACAGACAAGTCGTGTACTGCATTATACTTTACGGAATTCAAAAGTAGATATTTTGTTTGAAATTAAAAAGATTTATTCTATAATTATTATAATATTTTTATTTCTTATAAATTATTTAGTTCAGTATAAAAAAAAAAAAAATATGGAACTGTTATCATTATGAAAACAGTATACAATTATAGTTTATAGAAAAAGTAATGATAAGAAGGTATAAGTAGTGATTAAGAAAATAAGATGAGTGGGAAGGAGGAGAAAAAATTTGAAATATTATTACAATTTAAATATAGAAAAACCATTATTTTTCTATATAAGAAATGATAGAAAATAATACGGGCGATGGGAGTTTAACAAGGGTTGTAAGCTTGTAAATCAGGTGAAAACCATCATATAAAAGAAAAATATGCATAGAAAATGTTTCTGATAACTAATAAAGGCAATGTAATTTTTTATATGAGCTAGATCATATTGACTCTCGTGAAGCTGATGGATACAAAAGACAATTGTGTTAAGCAAATGGTGATAGGTGTAAAAGATAATTAAACTGTAACTTAGAAAAAGGGAAGAAAATTAGTCGATTATCGTGGCTCTACATGGACGGATTGATATATTGAACTCCATATAATTATTGATATGGTAATAAATATGTGTGTTTAATAAAATAAATAATCTTAACTATAGGAAAGTATTTTGAAATATATTCCAAATTTTTTTAGCTCTCTTAAATATCAATCGGTTAATTATAATGCCAAAATAAATATTGTCCAAACATATAGGTATATATAACAGTCATAGAGATTTTGGACAGATTTAATTATATACGATGCTAAAATTTAATTTGTTAAGTTTTATATTTTATATTTTATAAGTTCAATATTTTTGAGGCCACGACTCCATATAAAATCACCAATATTTTGAGTGATTTATTTATTATGATAACAATAAAAATTAGTAATAAATTAATATGATTAATTCATATTAATATAAAATGAATAAATATTCATACGTTCATATTAACAATCCTAAAATTTTATAATTTCTAATTCTCAATAGTGATGATATTTACTAAAATTCGTTATCAATTATTGTATATATTAGTGATATTAAAAAGATTAAAGTGGTCCAAATTTTGAGAATCGCTGTCGTGTACCTCCTATACTTTATGGGTATATCTCGTCATGGCTAACCCGTGTTATACAATGCGCATATCATTATCTGAGTATTCATTATCTAGATTGTAATTATTTTATGGAAAGTTGGTGAGTATTAAATTTTGGTCAAAAAGCGGAGCTTTGGTCAGTCTTCCAAGAATTGTATGCATATAAACATTTTTTGTTTATTTATTATCATTAAGGTTCAAAGCTTTCTAAATTTGCATATTCTTCTGTAATGTTCGTATAGCATAGTCAACTAGGTCAAATGGAAATTTGAATCTTAAATTAACTAACTACGTAATAAAATTTAAATATAAATGTTGAAAATATTTTAAAGTTAAACTAAAAAATAATAATATATTGTGAAAAACCTCAGAATTCAAACGAAAAGTTTTAAAGGGTTTTTAAGTCATAGACATTTCATAATGTATAAGAAAACATAGATTTTTAATATAAAAAACCACATGAGATTGTTGTTTTGTAACTATAACGGTGTGGATTTAATAATGCTGTTAAGTAAAAAGTTATATTTTTCTTAGCATGGTTAGATTCAGATTGAGTTTTTGTTGTTTTTTAAAAAAAATGTAGGACATTTACAATCCATTCTTAATTTTATATTATAGGTAAGAAAAATAAACTAAATAAACTAAATAAATAAATAAATGAGATTGGCTATTTTGTTTTTTGTCCATATACATTATACTGTATGCAGTTTAAACTCACCAAAGAACGCTCTTAACTGAATTTGTCTTTAAAGTGATGATGAACGATTTTTTTATTTTAAATTCGAACGTGTTTTGCAGAGCATTTGTTAACGGTCACTCTAGGCAACAGACGCCCGTAGCGTTTAAGACAATTTGCATTGTAAATTTCTTAACTTGTGGTTACAGTAATGACGGTTATTCTACAGCGTATCGCCTTAGGTAAAATACAACTAGCAAGAAATTTGTCAATTTATACGTACCTCATGTTGTCGTCCATCGAGTTTACCAAATATTTTGTTGGTATGAAGAAAAAGGAATAACAAGAAAATAAATAAATAAAATATTGAAGATCCCTTGCAGTCTTCAATGGTCTTCATTTTAACACAAAACAAACTATATTTTATCTAATTACCTTTGTTACAGATGTTTATATTAGAGTTTACAAATCTCGATGAAATTTAATTAATAAATAATTTATCACCTGTGTTCAATATAGTTCGTGAAATTAAATTTTCAAATTTCATTTGATCTCATTTCTTATAAATATATTTTGACTCAATCTGGTTTCCTTTCAATTATAACCGAGACTTAATACTAACTTTTATTTATATGACAATTATATATTAAAAGTTACATAAATATAAAAAATTTGTTATAATAATTTATTATAAAAGAATTTCCGGTTTCATTATTCATATATCCAACGTTTTTGAAATACTAGAAAAACCAATCTATATCAATTTATTAGTATATTTTTGACTGAAAAGTTTAATAAGTTCCATACAAGTCATATCAATTTTAATTCTTGGCTTTTATACTTCTTATATTAAAGTAAATAACTTTATAAAAATAGTATTGTTGAGACAATTATTCGGTAGCGCCATTTTCTGCCGTTGTTACGTACACCGTATAATCATTCTCCTCCCGCCATACCTTATCTTTAGTATTGAATGTATAAATGTGTTGGATACTGTAGTTCGAGCATAGCGGAACGTCGAACATATGTACTTGTTTTTGTTGTGTGTTTTTTTCATTATTTTTCATTTTATGGGTTACCTAATCGTTAGTTACCATTTTTTATTAGTTGTTTACTAGCAATACAGCTTTATTTATACCATTACCTTTACTACACTCTTTAACCAATTTCGCCATCAGTGGTGAGTTAGCGCCATGATCGTCAACCAATCAACTATATGGATTGATTCACGCGACCACCCACCACACCGTACCACCTCACTGCCTGACCACGGATTGTCTGGTTTTTATATTTGTTATTATTTAGTATTTTTTCTGTGATTGTTTTATTTATTCTTATTATAATTAAGAAATAATATTATATATTATCCATTGTCTGGCCAGCACCTATTGTTCCCCCCCAATAAAATATTTGTTCTGTGTTATTTCGAAATAGTAAGCCGACATTCTGGCAATTAAATTTACAAGACCTGCGTTCGATGATTTTACCAATTATATAAATGGAATTACTAACAATGTTTGATCACACTACACAGTTCATTATATACCCAAACAAGTATAAATTTGAAGTAAGACATTAAATATCATTCTGGTTAATTTAAACAATCAACACTTTAATATTTTGGAATCTTATAAATATTTAAACGATTTTAAAATGTCTGATATGTATACAGTAGTGAATGTAAGAGGGTGGATGGTGGAAAGAAGAAAAAACTTTGCCATCCCAATAAAATGCTAGAAACAAGTACCTCTGTTTTGTCAAAGTCCGTTTTTATTATACAAAAGTCCAAAAGGTCCATTGATGTTATTTCTGTTTTACCAGTAAACGTTAAGGTTAATCAGACATAACTGTGATTTATAGTGGAGAACCATCAATCAATTATGTGTTATTAATCATTAATGTTGTGTTGAAAAACAATGAATTGTACTTAGTTTCAAATTATTAAGTTGAAGTACGATTATTTATTTTAAGCTACAACCAAGAACTATATATTCTATTATACATACAAGTTTCTAGCCAAAATATTGATTAGCTATAATAGTATAAATTAGGTTATTTTTATTAAATAAATATCAATGTAATAATTTTCTTGTAGTCTATTGGATATATTTTTTAATGAAACTGATTTTTATATAATGTGCAATGTACTGTTTAGTACTAAGATGTATACTAAATATTTTACACAGGGATGGGCAAGGTACTCGATACATTTTTTTTTTGCCGTTTAAGGTACAAGATATAATTTAATTTATGAGTGCTATTAAAAGCTTAGCCTAAAATCTTTTTTTTTTTTAGGATTAAATAATAATAATAAAAAAAATATATATATTAAATACAAACAAAATCAATTTACACTAGTTTATTACTTATTTATTATTATTTTATTTCAAAAATTATGAATTATTTTTAAAAAAATATTACATTTTTTAATGTTTTTTCACATTATCTAGAACGCGTTGGCGAATATATAAATCCAGTTGAAGAAAACATCTGGTACTGAAGAACACAAACTTGTGTTATAGTGTACACATAATTTATCCTAATTTACCCTAAAGCAAATCTCTATTTCTTTAAAACTTGTTTTACAAAACATGTTTTCAATTAAGTTAGTTCTAATATCAGTTAACTACTTACATTACACAAGGCAATTTTAAAATTGACTTTTAGTTTCTCTTAGAAAAGATGTATTTTATATGTATCTCGTATCTTGTATCTTTACTCAAACAAAACGAAAATATACAAGATTCACAGCCATAAAAATTATCTGGATACAAGATACAATTTATAATATATAAATATGTTTAAGATTGATATCTAAAATGATGTCCATTCCTGAATATACATATCATGTTTGTTGAAACTATAATTCATTTTAAATTTAATACTTTTCATAATATATACCTAAATATGTATATTACATTTTTGTTCAAATCTTTTATTTTTTTTCTTAGTGAAATTTAAGTCTATAGTTAATAATATAAGATATTTCTTTTCTTTTTTTTAAATTGTATTTGAACAATTTGTGATATTTAAACATAATTTTTGTATAGAAATCAATAAAGATGAATTTAAAAAAGGTATATGATAAAAGTATATATAGGTTAGGTACAGTACATCATATTTAAAATGATTTTAGTTTATTATTTATTATATATTATAATATTTATATTAATTTAAAGTATTTCAGATTTCGTTAAAATATTTAAATATATATTTTTCATTACGAGTAATAATTGCTTAGAAGAATCAGATAATTTTATTTATTATTTATTTTTTTTGGGTATATTATGTGTATTAATTTGTTAAAAATATATTAAATTTTTTAAAAAAAGTTTAAAATATGACAAATATAATTTTGTATTGTAATTTAAGCCATATACTATAAAAGTAATATAACTTATTTACGAAATCTATGCAGTAATTGATAAAATGCATTTTATGATTTCTTTATATTATTTTTTCTTAATCCCATAATAAATCAAAAGTATTTTCAATTATAATTAAAATTCCTAAAACAACTCATTTTTTAAATAAGTATTAAATTAACACTTTAAATGTTTAACATTTTAAAATAGGACTTCTCCTCCTTTCGTAAAATTGAGTACAGACAGGAAATACAATTTAAAAAAATTATTCATTTCTTTAAAATTAATAACTAATTATCTTAAAAAAGCAAAAATGAAGCAAATTTATCTTAAAAAGAGCAAAAAAAAAAAAAAGCATGACCAAAAATTAATATGAATTAATTATAAAACTGAATAAAAAAAATTAATTTAATTAAAATAATAATCAACTAACATGTATTTTATAAGATTTTCAGTAGTGAAACTGTCTTTATTATGTGGCAGAATATTTTTATACAAATAAAACGAATGCTTTACATTCACTGAAATTATTGGTACATATTTCATGTAAAAGGCTTCATTTAAATCTTACCTATGATAATTAATTTCGTTTGATTAATGCCATCAGTATATTATTAATGTCTAATAATTGTTTCCAGCCTTTGTTTTTCACGAGAACACGATTTAGTTTACCCGAAATTGCAGTTGTATTGTCTTCATTAGCTTAATTTAACATATTTTTTGTATCTAAGACAATATTTATAAATTTTGTCAATGATCTAACTATCTGCAGATCGATAATCTATACGTTTAATAAATTTAACAACTAAGCCGAAAACAATAATAATCCAATACAACCATTTAGTCCGTATTCTGAGTTTTCACATTTGTTATTAATTAAATACATTTTTTTTTTATTACTATAGTATAATAAATATACACATTTGTATAAAAATTCCATAGCTGAAATAAATGATAAGCAATAAAAAAGCAAAAAAAGCAAAAATAAATTGGTTTATTTGGAAACAGAAAGATGTGAAACGAATTTATATTTAAAAATTAGAGGTCTATCTCATATATAAAAAAAGAATTATTAGCTTTAAAATCCGAGTCCTACCAATAAGTAATATAAATATATATATATATATATATATATATTTTACTCAGTTCAGTCTAATGAATACAATACTGTAGATAATATACTGCAGACATGGACTATGATATAATTTTTTTTTTTTTTTGTCAATTAACGATGTAAAATAAGTCTATTGACATAGTTGTTGAATATCAAAGGATGTTTTTGACGAAAGGATGACGGTAGGATTATAAAAATACTTAGAAACCTTGAAAAAGACGAGTGGCTATTTTAAATCAGTTGCGTAGTAATGACAAATCGGAAAATGAACAGATGGTTAAATATTATGTATGTTTAGGTTCAAAAAATCCTTTTGGGTCACAGAGGGAGGTATCTTGCCGCGGGCAATATTGTGTACAGGTCTTTAATAAGAACGATGTTTTAGGGCGGGAGAGTTAGACGCGGACGTGGCATGCGGGACTTTACCTACTCTTTTATCAAACCCTTTGACCATGGCCAACAATTTAAAATCGGTTCTTAAGTTCGTTAATAATTTGTAAAATTTACATACGTAAATTAACATTCAATGCCTCTGGCTATAATCGAATATTATGTTAACCGTTTATCGCCATTTCAGTCTATATACATGTGCAGGATGAAAACGAAATTGCATGTCGTTCGGATAGTTAGTTTTTATCCACAATTATTTTTTAGATCTAATGAAGTATAACCAAAAAATCAGAGTTTCTTGGACGAAATCATATGATTTTCCATCAAATACTGGATGTTTTTCACGTAATTAAAACCAAATTGAACATAAATATGTAAACATTAATTAATTTATTGATTTTTGAAGTATTTCCGTATCACCCTATCTTTATGAAATTTAGTCCCAATTAATTATATTAATACAATTCGGTATAATATACATTTTGTTTGTATAAAACCTCTATAATACATTTTTCATAAAAATAATCATACTGGTTTTATTTAAATTAAATCTGTTTTTTTTTTTAGAATAACATTTTTTTAGGCGATAAGAAGCTGCTAAAAATTAAATTAATAATTCTAAATTTATAAATAAGGCATGGTATTTTATGTAATTAAAAAAAAATAAAAAATGTAAATACTTATATTCTTATTTTTTGTCATATATGTGACAAAAACCATGAAGTATTTAACATTATATTTTTTCTTACAGTGATTTTAAATTATTGTTCATATAAAAGAGTACCATATATTTTACATATAATTTTTTTATATTATATTTATTCATGTTTATTTATCATCTCCATCAAAACAATTGGAAATATTGTATATGTATATAGAGGTTTTTAATATTTAAATATATAGCAGTTAGATATCAAAACTGTTTTGTGTGGCAGCTAAAAGAGCGTTCAAAGTCGACTAAGGGTAATGAGACATATTTCATATCTGATATATGTATAAGATGGTTTTAATTTAATTTCCATTGATACGTTTTAATTTTTATTCTGAAGAATATCTCTAATAGTTTTTATGTACTACAAATTAATATTTTCAGCGAATGCATAATTGAATTTACTTTTTATTAATACTCCGGATTCTCCTTGAACGTATATAGGTAATCTGTTTTTTGAATTTTCACTATAAGTATTATTATATAATTATTCGACTTTGACTAACTAATCCACTGAGTAATGATTGGCTCTAGTAGAAGACTCAAATTATGATATAATTCCTTACATTTTATTATTCTAGTATGAATTTTTAGAAATAATTTGTTTGCTGTTTTGATTATTGCATTAAATGCGTAACTTCAAATGTATTAAGGTCAACAGTGTTCATTAATAAGTTATTGTATTTTTTTTTTTTTTTTTAATTGATAAATATTTTAATGTATAAAAAAAAAGCTAATTATAATATAGTTAGACTTTTGAGTTGTGGAATAAATTAGCGTAGATAGTATAAATAAATAGTTAGTTATTTGTACTATTTGAGTAGTATTTATTAATTATAGTATTATTGAAATAGGAAAAATACACTGTTTTGCTGTAAGTACTATAGAATTTCCCATATACCTTAAA
Organism: Sipha flava; assembly: GCF_003268045.1. NCBI lineage: Eukaryota > Metazoa > Arthropoda > Insecta > Hemiptera > Aphididae > Sipha > Sipha flava. The sequence continues at coordinate 2,067,229 of NW_020273144.1, read as the reverse complement.
AATACATTCAGGACTTTTTTTTTTAATATGTCGACCTTTATTTTAGTGAAATTAAAATTTGATATACTAAAACCTATTTTTCAGAATATGCTTATAAGTTTATCACCGAAATAACTTACGAATTGAAACCTTATGTACATTATTAATATATTAAGACAAAACGTACGAAGAAAGTAAATTTATAAACATTTTATTGTACTATAAAAATCCCTATTTCTCTTCAAACATGACTTCACCTATACAGAGAATAATAGCATTTTTTTTTCATACCAAGAACAAAACGCATATGTAACTTTTAACTGTAAATCCACCGTGTGCAATAAAAAATATATTTTATTGGTGAATATTTTTATAACCATGTTAAAAATGGGTTCGTGTGACGTATTATTTTAAACACGTATACAGCATATATGACCTATAAAAAAAACCATTACTGCAGTATAGTATAATACCTAGGTAGGTTATATGTACGTAATTTTAATCAGACAGTATTTTTCGTTCATGTCGATAAAACTTAAATGAAATAGTTCTTTCTTTCTTTTTAAAAATCACATTCTTAGTATTAAACGTGTTCAAATTTTTATCATGTGCAGTTGAAGTTTCAGGACAAATGAAATTTGATAAGTTTTCACTCGGAAAAGGGTATAAAAAAAAAAATAAAAACAATAAAAATAAGCAAAACTATAAATGAATTATGTAGTTTTATTCTGCAGCTAACCTATATAAAAATAATATAAAAATGTATTTTCTCAAGTTAAATTACTGGCTCTTCTAACGGATATATAAGTGAGCTACGCTATACAATATGTTTGATAATTATACCTACTAATTTGCTTTCCTCATTGTTGTTATTGCCATTCAACGAATATAGTTGCTGCTATTGCCAGAAGAGTCATTTATAATTTAATAATAATTCAGTGTGTTTAATTATGTAAATAATATTATACTAACACATAATGGTCCATTATCTATTTAATTTGAAACAAATTGTTCGGTAATATATCCGAGTAACATGACGTCATTAGATACACGATAATAATAATAATAGTATGATAATTTATTATAATTAAAGCTTTCTGAAATTATTGCTGCTTAAGAAAAACTTATGGACTTTATAGTTACTAATGTTACTATAAAAATTACTAGCTAAAGTTATGAAACGAATAACATTAGCAACTAATACAAGTATAAAATATACAACTATGCTCAAAACAATAATAATGATTTAATTTTGATTTGGATACTTGGACACAAGAATAATCGGAAATGAAAAGGCAGATAAACGAGCTAAACTAGTAATCATCTAACTAGATTTACAAGACATCAATATTTCCACATACACAGATATAAAAAAAAAAAAGTTGACTAAAAAAAATATCACTTTGCTCTAGCAAAATAAATGGGGTACCTAAACAAACAAATCAAACCAAATTAAACAATTAATGCAAATTGTAAATACGGAAACGAAACCCAAATATTAGTACCATAAATGAAAAAAAACTTAGATTGGAGCAGAATTAGTCACACAAGACTGACTCATTGTTATTTGATGGTAAAAGGTATATATACCAATCATTTAAGACTATGTTCATAATCAAAAAAATGCATAAAGTATGAAAAACAAAGAGAGGAACTCAATATGAGCCATATTATTGGAATAAGTCTAGGCCAGCCAACAATTGTAATGTTCACAATCAATTAATTAATTTAAATTACATTACATATATATATATATATATATATATATATATATATACATATTATATGTATATTATTTTATCAATTTTTTTTTTTTACAAATGTAACTGCAATGGCCTAGTAGTTGAAGAAGAATTTTTTAAAATTCAAGGACAATAAAAAAAATAATAATGATGATTATACAACACTGTAGATAATTACATTTATAATAAAAAGTTTATAATTTGATAACAATAAAAATTCAGTTTTATTTCCATTTTTAAATGACATGAATGGCTTAATATGTAGACTTATTTTTCCGTACATTATTTTTAAGAAATAACTGTTTGTGTTTGTTTTTGTAGTAGCGATAACGATACACAGCTGATACACGCTGTCTTGTAAAATTAAAAAATTATTAAAAATTACTAATCGCAGTTATCGTACTCGAGTTAATAATAATTATTTAAATTCCCACTTAAATAAACTTTTCATACAAAAAGTGAAAATTGCATGTAAAAAGGACGGAGAACACATAATGTTGTGTAGAGATGTATTCCAACGAGTTTTATTAAAACTTCCCTACATTTTAATACTCCCTCCTTCCATCAAATCGCTTCAATGATAATTTACCATTAAAATAGTTGCATATTTGATGCAACATTACATGTTTGATGATTTAAATTATTTTGTATAAATAAGCACAAGTACAATATATTTGATGTATATATTTTCTAATCATTGACCATCATAATATCTATTATTTATCTTTTAGTACCCACGACGCCCGTAGCTACGAATTATTCAGCAATGCTGAACATTATGGAATGTAAGTTCGTTACTTCACTTTTCCACCGTTTTTACGATCGAAGGTTCAAAAAATGTAATTATGATATTTTTTTGTCGAAAGGGTTCCTCTCTAGTCATAAATTGCACTCAGCTTCCTTTATTTTATTTTAAATTCAAGTATGTTTTTTTTTTGTGTATTTATGAATTTTGTTAAAACCTGAAAGTGATTTCGGCATTAGTTGAGAGGATTATTGGAAAAAAATAATACGTACATATGTTATCAATATTAATAATGAGTACTTTCATATAACTCTGTCAATGAAAAAAAAACACTGTTTTTATTGAAATAACGTTGAATCTGAATACTATAAGTTGAAATATTAATTTAATATACGTAATACGAAACACCACGTTGAGTGCTATTGAATTAATGTACGTGTATGGAGTTAATAGGTTTCCGCACCATAACTAAGCTGCAACATGCAATCATTACTAATACTATTAATATCATTACTCTCTTACGAATACGATATATTATCGGATTGGATGTTTTGTGTGCTATCAACAAATTATTACTATTCGTTTTATTCTTTTCTAAATGATTATAATTTTTGAGTCATATTTTACTTATTTATTTTTTTGTTGGAATAGATTTTAATTCTTCCGACTATTCTGGATTATCATACATTTTATACGAATACGTAAGTAATAAAAAAATCGATCAAACATCCCTCGAAGTTATCGAGAAAATTGATCAATTAAAATACATATTTAACGTTATAAATACAATAGTATTTATTTTTTACGAAAAATCAGCATTGTTCGTCAAAAAGACGAGTGAATATAACCGTAAAAATAATGGACCAGTAGGAATCATTGAACTATATGATAACTGGAACGCTCACTAGACAGTGTTGCCCGAGCGATCGTGTTAAAAAAAGATAGCATATCAATTAGGTGTTTCCTTCTTTGTTTAACATGTACTGCTATATATATAAAATAATATATTTAAAAATCGTTTTGCTTTCAATTAAAAATGATTTAACAAAATTTTTAAGGTATTTAAAACCATGAATCTGTTGCAATATGTGTTTGAAAACAAAACTGGTTATCAAATAATTATTTTTAAGCTTGAAGGCTTCAACTACCACGTATCAAGTACTAATGAATGTATGTAGTGTCAGTGATAGAAATAATTTTCTGAACCAAAAAACTAAAAATTATTAATAATTACAGACATTCGTTAGTTGCATTTATATTGGAGAGAATAGATGTTTCCCTCATATTAAATATATTAAACATCACTATAAATAAATATATTTTTCATAAAGGTTTTTATATTTAACAGGATAAAATGATGTTTGCTGTTGGTAGATATTGGATTATTATTCAATATAAAAGCAGTCTGCATAGGTGCACACGTACATTTATTTTAATATTTAAATTAATACAAAATGGTAATTTTAAAATAATTTACTTTATATAATATATAATAATGTATTAGTATTAATATTAGTATTAATATATAATTAGGTATTTTAATTAAAAAAACTAAGAATTGAAGTTTTAAGTAAAATCAATGAAAAAACTTAATAGCAAATAATAAATAGGTATTATATTCTAAAATAATTTAAGTACGAACTTATGGAAAATTAATCCTTTATTAATATCGCTTGAATTTGTGCAATTATAGGTACTACAATAGTTAACCATTTTATTATATGAAACCTAAGGTACGTAAATATAAATTGATTAGGTATTAAACAAATTATAAAATACAATATTAAATTAAAACCGATTGAATTAATAAGATTTTTGATTTACATTTAATTGTTGAATAGAATAATATACAAAGAGAGAGAAAACATTACCTAATATATTTGTTATCTTTGTTTATCACGGTCGCTCGGTTTTATTTACATTGTTCATATGGCTAGTAAGCATTCCAGTTATCATATAGTTCAATGGTAGGAATATGAATAACATTTGACGACTACTGAACGTGATACACGTGTATTCACTTGAATTTGAGATTGGTAGCGGAACCATGGAATATATTGGTTAGACGATGGTGTAAATATTATTCAGAACACAGAAAAAAAAAGTTCAATGTGTTTATCATTGATGGATGTTTTTGTTCTGTGAAGATACGGGTTTTTTTAAGCATGTTTCCAACTTGAATATTTTGATTGGTTTATAGTCGATATTGTTTTGTGATTGTATTATAATTTTTGTTCAAGTATTTGATTAGTTATTAACTATGCTTACATTTTTGTTGTGTATCTCAATTTCAATCTGAATTTTATTAAATGCATTTTTATAATGTAATTACCCAGGACGGATTACTTTTAAGAATTTTATTTACTATTAATAAGTAACAAAATTATTTTATACAGATATTTAGTATATTTCAATGTCAAATAAGATGTGTAGTAAGTAATTTATAAAGTATATTTGCTTGTAATAATATTATAATATACAATATGAACATTTATTTGTATCGTGATATAATTCATAATACAAATTTTTACGTTAAATAAAAGTAAAAATGTTATTAATATAATAAAAAAAATAAAAAAAAAAAAACTATAGTAAAAATTAGTATAAATACAAATTACTCTTTCCGTATTTGGTCATAACAAAATTACCAACCAGATCGTTACAGTTCATTGAGATTGAAATTGTTTTGCTTCAATGTATGTTTTATAGTTTATACTTATGAATTTATGATGTAACTTACACCGTGTAGTAAAATATTGCTTATAGATGATTTTCTGACCATTTACGATTGTATTTTTAATTTCGAAAAATTTATATTAATCCCAGACATGTTCCGTGTCTTCTAAATCTATATGCTCCGAATTATTTATTTCAGAGATCAAACACAAAGAAACGAGTTTAAACGCACGTTTACACTGTTCACAGTGTATGTTTTCATGAAAAGTCGCGAACAAAATATTAAACGACTATCATTGTAAAATTAGTTGTTTAAATTTTGATTAAAGTAAAGTATATTAATGCTATAATAGTTAGCTCAGCCTTTTTGGATACGACACTGCGAAGTATTATCCTATAACTACGGGACAAAAATATTACTTTATGTAAATTTACAAGCTAAAATCTGAGCAGTGTATAAACATTACATGTACGTGGAAAAAATACGAAAACACGCTGAAAATGAAGGGTGTGGAAGACATCAAAGAATTGCTGAGGTAAAAATTACATACAACTAACTTGGATAAGTAATAATGCACAGAAGGGTTGGTGGCTGTGTAATTTTTTTTCGCCCACTTCCTGCCCCATCAAAGTCAATTTAATCTAAAATTCCTTTGTCACCGTTCAACAAAGTCGATTTAGTGGTGTTACTATTGCTGCCACCGCCACACCTTCTCACTTCGGTATAGTGTTATCTTTTAATATTATCCAGCCATTAATATTTCATTGCAAGTCGTTAGCTTTAATGTTTTCATTATGTGTGTGCCACTTATTAAAATAATATAAACATAAGATACACGCTGAAAATTATGCTTTAACGGTGAATGTTTCGCACGGGATGGGGGTAACAACCCATGCCGTGCTCTCTCTTCATTTATTTCTCGCTCTTTAACTATCGCAAACCTATATGGTATGTGGTAGATAAGTTAAACACATTGTCTGTCAAATATATATAATATTGATATGTAATATGAGTGTGTATGTGTAGAGTTTTTGTCTTACAGAAAACTCTTCGAAAATCCAAGTTTTAAATAGTTATTGGTTATCTAAATAACGACAGAAATGATTGGATGTTTTGCGGATTTAATTAAGTAATACAGTATAATATGAAAGATTACCGACTTATTATGGAGTCTTCAAGTGAACTTATATTCAAAATAACTAATGGCATATCGTATAGGGTGCATTAACAAGCCATTATCCATAACATATGCAATACATGTGCTTGTTATACAAAAAGTTTTTTCGTCAGCTTATATTAGCTTCTATTGCAAAAGATCTATCACAATATCGCATGCATGTAAAATTAATTCAAGTCGCAATTAAAGGTCTACTGGTTTTGATCGCGTTTACAATGGATCAAAGGAACGCGACAAAATGAGAAAATTCTTTTCATCCTCATCCCTCACAAAAGAGGAATTATAATGAAAGATCCTCTAGCGATATATATATTATATAAGGACACCACTTTTTAGCACCGTCACCTATGACCGACGAATTACTGTAATTTTTACTCAACATTTGGGATTACTAAATAAACTAAAATTACTAAGTAAAAGAATATTTAGAAAATAAAAATGAAAGAGAATATTTTTTTGCCAAACCTCACTTAAAACATTATTGAATACTTATATTGTAATCAATATTTTTGAAAGGAAACGAAACTAATGATTTAATATCTAATTGTAAAATTTAAATCTGTGCAATTTATATTTATTTTTCTGCTGATTTAAATTATTACGATGGTATGTTTTTATTTTTAATTATGTGTAAACACGAGATAGTAGTTGAATTTTACAATAATAATGGTCAGCAAACAAATCAATAAAACTTCAAAAAATTGTTATTTAATATAATTTATTTGAGTTTACCGGTAGGCCGTACAGAAATTAATTTTTCATATACATACTCAGATATACATACTTAAATACATCGACTATTTTCAATAAATATTTTAATTTTGAAACATAAAAAAAACTACTGTATTAAAAAAATAGTTCTATGAAACATAATTGACAATATTAAAACAATTGTAGACAATATATTTTGAATATTATGTGTTAATTTACCTATAATTAAACATTTTATACTAAATTATATTTTATACATTTCAATATTACATAACTATTATAGATATAAGTAGAGCTCGGAATTTAATAAATTAATTAATTTATTTATTAATAATTAATAAAATAATAATAAATTATTATTTTCCTAGAAAAGTATTTATAGAAAATCATCGTATTTTGATAGCAGCTGTTCCTATTTGATAGTTGTATAATATTTAATTTTAGATAAAGCTAGCGCTAGTTATAATTTATAAATATATAAATTTATATATTATTTAACCGATAAGCGAAAACATTGTTTTTAATGTCAAATGGAAAATTTTAAAAATACTATACAAGAATATCAAGAAAATTCAATAAATATGAATGTATTTTATTTTTTTATTTTTCGAATTTTCATACTAAATCTTCAAAAATCAAAAAATATGCTCTAAAATCAAAAAATCACTATATATGCTATACATACATATATACATACATACACACAGTGGCGTAGCCAGAATTTTTAAATGGGGGGGGGCTAACCACTTTTTTTGGATAATTAAGGTAAGAGAGGATATGAGAATTCACCCTTAACCCCCCCACCATCTACCACCAAGTTTCTAAACGTAATTCAAGCATTTTAGTATAGTTTTAAAAATATTTATTAATATATAATTTATAATAATAATAATAATAATAATAATTTTGGTTTCAGTGTTCAGTCACTTGCTCCACTCTGACAGCTGCATTTTCTTAGGCAAATTTCTGGCAAATTCAGTTATTATTTTACTTTCATCGAATTGCTCTTTTTTATTTATATTAGCCATAGCTAACCCATTCAGTCTGTTTTTCGACATGGTGCTTCTTAAAAAAAATGTTAAGTGATTAAGTGCTGAAAACGTTCTTTCCGGAGTGAAAGAGGTAACGTGGCGAACAATTGTAAAAGTATTTTAATGTTAAGTCGAAGATTGGTGCGATGAGAGAGTGAATCAAGAGCAGAATTCGGTTTTGGAATAGTATTTTGACTCCATTGTTGCCTCCATATGAACAGGTCAGCTCTGATTGTAGATGAGGTATCATCATGGAGATCTTGGACATATATTTTGGCAGCTTTTATAATATTTTTATCGTCATACATATTTAAATTGGCCGGAATAAGTCCTTCAAGTGGCATAACATCAATATGCCTTTGATTAATTGATTAAAACGAGCATTTATTCTATTAAATAGTCAAGATACATTATATATATAAACACGGCCCATGGGGGAGGCTATAGCTCCCTTAGCCCCCCTCTTGGCTACGCCACTGTATAAACAATAAATATGCTAAAACATGCACTATAAACTTTTGATATGTTTTTCGTAGTATTTTGGAATACATTTCTAGCTCACTTAGCAATAAATTCAATAATTTGAAAAAAACATGCAATTGCAATAACTTCCGAGCCCTAGATATAAGTAACATAATGATAATAATAATTTTATAGTTTAATAGTATTTCTGATAATTCGATTGCAAAAGTGAGAGAGTACAATAATTATTTAGGATCATATGTCTGATCTAACTAAATTTTAAGCTCTAGACTTATAAACTATCGATTGGTAAAAACTCAAAATTCCGATATTTACTGTGAAATATATATAAAAAAAAATGTATATCATGTTTATTATATAAATAACCTATATTACTACTTAACTTGAGTTAAATACTTTTTAAACAATGTATAATTATATTTATACATTCAAGTTTAATATTATATTTCATGCAAAACGTTTTGGAAAATTTGACTTAAACAAACTATGATTTACATTTGTATGTAGGTATGTAAATTAAAGTATATTCCAATTGATTTTACTTTTAGTTTCAAAATCATTAATGTATTAGAAGATAATATTAATATATATTAATATTCCAAATAAAATTGTTATTTTACTCTATGCTAAATTATATATATTTTGTTCAATGATAATCGGTGGTGTCAGCGTGTCATCACCGAAGCTGGTCGGGAAACAGAGTGTGTTAGTGACTCATACATTTGCCCGATTGACATAAATTATGTAAAAAAATTGTCAATCTTCAAAAAAATAAATAAATAATTCATTTAATTTAATCATATTTATATAATACAATCATTATATAAAAAGAGACACTTGTGCTATTGCAGTACGTTAAAATATTTATTATAAAACAAAATTTACAACATGCGCCTTAAATTATTTCATCAAATTCGATAAATATTACTGACTTTGCTAATATGGAATATTGATAGTTATATTTAATGAATATAAAAGCATATTTTTTAAGTATTAAACAAATAATTTTACTAAACTTTAAAGTACAAAGTTTTGGAGAAGGCTTGCATAAGTTTATCACACAAAACTTGAAGTAGCGAGGAATGACAAAACTTTTAAAATACATTTTGGTTAACCCTTATTTATGACTTTAACTAGTTATCAAAGCGTATGACACCAATTTAATTTCGATAAAAAGTCAATATTCTGTCGCTGTAAATTCTGTATTGCATAAATATATTACAGTAACAATTTTCAGTTGTACCTCAGATGTTTAATTGGAATTTCACAAAACTAATTGATTTTGAGAAACGTATCCCGGTATTATGTATGGTATATTTATTTTTGTTTAATTTATGAAAATTACACCATTTATGCCAAAATAATACAAATCAATATATCTATTAATTGTAATTAAAGATATTATACATAATTTGTGCCCTTTGCACTACCTACAATTATTGTAGTATTATTGTAGTATACTACATAGGTATATCTATATTTGATGCCTATTGATAAAAAATAATATTTTACATTTTTTTTTTTTACAATTATGATTACTAATTTTGTTATTGATGGTTAGCAGAAGAAATATGAAGTGTATTATCATTACTATACTAAACTAGTTATTCATCATTACCATAAAATAAAATGTTGAAATTACTATAAAAACAGATTTTTAGTAAGTTTGTTATTGTTAAGAAATTATCATCGAAATAAACCAGTTTCGGACTGGCTCGAAAAGGGCCAATCCGCGATTTGGAAAAAAAGACCCCCAAAAGTAGCCCAAAAAAAAAAAAGATCGCTACGCTCGCAATACAATTTTAAATTTTAAGTACATAATTAATTTTTTTTTTTCAATACGATTGCTATCTTCCATATTTATCATATTGACGCGGACCCGGCGACGACCGTTCACCACAACGGACGCCGCCGACCGTATTTATTGTCTCCTAATCAGCCGATAGTTCGCGGATCACGATACCGACGCGTCGCAGCACGCACCTTCCTTAAGGAACGAGGAGTGCGGGGCATCGGCACCGCCGAAGGCAAGTGTCGGCGGAACGATGAGTTGTTGTTCGTCAACTTCTCGTCCGGTCACATCGCCTTCTTTTTTTTGTATACTATTCGCATGTCACTTAGCACATAAAAGCCACAAGACGATTTTGTTTGTTTATTATTATTATTATTATTCGGTGTGTTCATTACATCACGCCTGACATTGTTGATTATTTGATTATTATTATTCGTGTGATCGTTTTGTAAAATATACGGCTCCTTAGCCATTACCAACACACATCAATCGTGTTAGTGTTTATTATTATTATTATTATTATTATAAATTGTGCGTCGTGCATCCCACCGGTCCACGACAATATATTATATATCATATATTTATCATATAGGCACAATACTTAAATACGTATCTAACTAAAATTCAAACATTCGATATATTTACTGGTTTTACATTATTTTCAATAGTTATTCTCAAATGCTAAGACATTTTCTGCAGATTTCTTATAGTTCCCAGAACCATAGGACTGTTTTTATTATCAAACAGGGCAAATTCCTCCTTCCAGGAATCCAACCCCCGAAATACTTCACTGGCAACACCGCCGTGACATCAAACGTTATAAAGAAAAACACCGTTTAAAATTGTGTCATGGATTCATATTTATTTTAATTAATATTAATATTAAAGATATAAAAGGTAAAACAAATTAAACAATATAAATGAATAACATCTCAAATCAATAACCTTGATAGTTCTAACGAACTTTTAGTAATAGTATTTACAACAATTTCCTTATCAACAACATAGTCTATTTCAATATTAATCATTAACAGAGCTTCCATTATATCTTGAGAAATTAATGATCTTAATTTAGTTTTAATGTTTTTAGGTTTGGAAAATGTCCGTTCACATGTAACTTGTGTACATGGTAACGTCAAAACAAATTTATATGTCAAGTATATATTATTAAAAGAGCCCGATTGTTGAACAATTTCGTACAAGATATTAAAAGCACATCTTAAACAATTATTACATGTATTGCATTTCAAATTGTGGTCAATATTTAGTTCTGGTTCAGAGTCGGATTCATTGTCAAAAGATAGTTCATTTTTTGAAAATGTGTCATTCAAATTTTTAGTTATTGAATCAAATTGTATTGCAAATACAATTTTGTTATATACAATAATTGTTCAGAAATTGAAATGTGTACACTTATTTTTGTTAATTCAGCAAGTTTTAATAGTTAATTTTCAGGTAAACAACTTTTAATATTTTTAAAATTTTTAGAGTCTAAGCAAATACAATCTTTAAGTAATTCTGAATTATTAACAAATCTTTTTTTCATAATATTTATCATAATATCAAGTATAAAGTTGTATGTTTCCACTTTAAACCTTTTTTCTGCGGAAAGGTCAGGCCTTTCATCTGATGTTAATTCACCAGGTATTTTTTTTATTTTTGGCACTCTATTTACACATTTATTTTTACTAAACTTATCTTTTATTATAAAATCTATACTATTTAATTCAAATTCCTGATGAATTTTTGTTATAAAATTTTGAACATTAGAAATAAGTTTATTAAATGTTTCATCACCATTATTTCTTTTTCCTTTAATTTGTTTTACTAAACTTGTCATATTAAAAACTATCAGATAATTTAATGAGCGTGATTGTAAGAATTTTGATACAGGAGAACTTATAGTAAAAATGTCAAGATAAATAGCAACAGTTAAAATTATTTCAAATTTTGACCAATTTTGTATAAGAGTATGAGTCGTGTATTTAGTTTTTGCATCAAATGTTGAATCACTAGAAGTTATTTCTAATAAAAAATATATGAATAACAAGAATCGAGAATCTTTTACAATAGGCTTGTTGAACTGAATTATAGAAGATAAGGTCTTGTCCTTACTCCACCACCTGGTCGTTCCAATCAAGTTCAATTTTCTGAGCTTATTGTGACTTTTATGAGTTTGTTTTGTTAAATCTGACCATACTTTCATTCTTTTATGTGAATGAAAAGAAAAGTAGCAGATTGTTGAACTAACCCAAAGAGAAATTCAGCATTTTTGCAACATTCAGATGAATCTACTATCACTAAATTTAATACATGACCTAGAGAGTGGGTATATATACACGAAGGATTTGCATTTTTCTTTAAATGTGATTGTAAGCTATTATAAGCACCTTTCATATTAGTTGCCCCATCAAAAGAGCAACGTACAATATTATTCATATCTAAATTTATTTCAGCAAATTCTTTTGTAATTAAATTGTACAACCAATTCTACTAGAATCATAAGCCACAACTAATTTTAAAAGTTTTTCATAAACTTTTTTTTTTTTTTTAAACATACCTAACACAAATAGCAAGCTGATCTAATACTGCAACATCTTGTGTCGAGTCTACTAAAATACTAAAACTTTGAGCTTCTTTTAATTCATTTACTATTTTCTCTTGTAATAATTTACCAATAACTAAAACAAGTTTATTTATAAATGTTTTTGATAGAAATTTTACTAAAGCTCCTCTACCACGGGCCTGAGGAAGATTATTATCATTTTTTTTTATCTCTAGCTTTACGTTTTTTACTTAACTCAATACAATTTTAAACATGCATATTCAATACAACATCATAATCTTTAATTAGCAATACTAGTTCCAAAAAATTACCATGAGTAATAGTCCTGTCCTCTAAACTATAAGTCTCTTCGTCTTTACCTCTAAAAGCTAATCCTTGTCTACCAATAAACATTATTATATCAATGAGCCTTTTAATGACCTTTATAATGAATTTCACTTAAATTAATATTAATACTATTCTTTATATTTTTGTTTAAGTTGGCTTTCAGTAAAGTAGAAACTGCTTCACCATGTGTTTTTGATTTTTCATGTTTTTTAACAGTACCATATACATTTTTTGAATTTAAAACTTCTAATCCAGTTACTAAATTGCTAATGTTTTTGCGTAGTGGGAAAAATGTCATACAAGTAGTACAAAATATTTTTTTTACTGTAAGAACAATAAGATAACCATTTACGCTGAACTTTTAGAGAATCACTTTAAGTCTAATAATACATTTTTTGAGGATCAAATGGAAGTTTATCATTAGTTAATATAAAAGGTTAATATAATATAAAACTAATTTGATTTCTACTGATTCATTACTGGCGGGTCTAATAAAAAATGCTAAGCTACTTGAAGTAAATGTAGATTCAGTTGATATTGAATTTGGATCCACAACAGAAATACTTTCAGTTTCACCAAATTATTGAAAATACATAGATAGTTAGATTTAGATTTAATATTAAAATTTTATAGGTACAAAAAATAATGTTTAAGATATGAGTTACTTATAGAAATTATAGAATCAGCCAACTTATAATTTGGATCTACAGCAAATGTTAATTTAGTAGGAATGCATTCGGTTTCACCTAATTATTAAAATCCACAAGTTTAAATTTTATATTCTTAGAATACTTTATAGATTCAAAAATTTAAATTAAAAATATTAATTACTTGAGGTAATAGTAGACATAGTTAATTTTGAGACTGGGTTCATATTAGCTTATTAGCATATTAGGTTCAAAATTAGCTTTCAGGCCATGATAACAAATAACCATATTCTAAACAAAATAAATGAACAATACAACGTTGTTGAATTATAAATTATTATTCTTGTAATTTGTATCATTTGATTATAATATTAATAATTATTTATCATTGATAATAATTCTGAATTTAGAACGGCTTGAATATAAGAACATATTATTGACTTTACAAGCTATTTATAACCTTGTGGGCTGCCGCCTTATGTGCACGAGTACAATACTTACCCAAAATATAATAATTTAGTTACAATCAGTATTCAGCGGTAATGCGAATATCAAGTTGTACGCATATGCCTGTATAATATAATATAATATTATTTAATAGTCACAAGAATTGAACAATTTTACACTATTTATAATCTATGAATACATATTTGTATAAAAACAGCTCCCTATGAAATCGTAGAATGATAATAATAATGTCATTATTTTAATAATTATTGAGAATTTTTCAAGGTTGTAATCAGTAATACGTTTCCCGATTTGAAAGAAAAATTATTTATTTCGTATTTCTATTTACTCTAAATTAATATTAATAATAAAAATAGGTACAAAATCAGGGGCCTCTAATGACCATAATTAAGCCGGGGCCCCGTCCGCAATTGCGAATTAGCGGTCCGGGCCAGTACGACTCTGAAATAACTATCTATTATACTTGCACCTATTAGCATATTTTCATGCACTCAAAATCATTGTGTACTATAGATGACACTTAACTGTTTCAAAACTAAGAAATGATTTTAAAATATTTAAATATTATATGAATATGATATTTATGGTAATAATGCGGGTTATTTGAATGATTTTGAAGTCAATATTATTATTATCATCATTACCATCTTATTATGGACGTCAGTTGTTTCCGCTAAAAGACTTGATTTTCGTTTCCACCAAGTATCGTTTTCGCCAAAACGAAAAAGATTCACTTTTCGTTTTCACCAAATCTATTTCTAACTACTTGTTCAAATTAAAGTTTGAGAACTATTTAGAGTTATTCAGGGGCATCTATGAGAAAGTGGTTCTCGTTGACTTTTAAAAAATTATTTGACTAAATATGAAATACCGTGAAAATTCGACTTAACTATTTCTACGAAAAATTAAATTTAAACCCATCTATTAGAATATTTTTTTGTTTACCACGGCTAATTATTATAAATTCTATTACAAAAAAAAAAAAAAAAAAATTAATATTAAATATTATTTTTAAATATTTATATTATTCACGATTCACGTGGCTACGTTGTCGTCATACTCGTAATTTCTTCATTTTTGCCACAGTACTTGCAGAATTCTGATTCCGATGATACAGACACTATCTACACGTTGAATAGATCATATTGACTTATAGTTATTCATAATAGATAAGAATCGTTGCGGAAATGAGAATGCTTAGATGGATGAATGGAGTGACAAGAGAAGATAGAATAAGAAACGAATATGTGAGATGTAGTATTGTAGTAGCGTCTACAGTGGACAAGATGCGAGAAAATAGACTGAAATGGTTTAGGTATGTAATAAAATGAAAGGAAACAAATGCAATGAGAGTTGTTATAAAAACGAACATTGAAGTGAAAAGAGATCAAGGAAGAAAGGGAAAAGATTTAAATTTGTTAAGTTGTAAAAATAAAATAATTGGATTTTTAAAACCGAATTTAAGGTATAAATGTCATCAGGAATATTACCTAATTATTTATTCAATTTACAAAATAAACTATAATAAAGCTGAATGGGTGAATTTTACTTTCTATCAAGCCTTTCAATTGCGATTGCTTCTTTTTTTTTCGTGTTCTTCAGTTTTTAATTGTTATGAATTTATGTTAATATAGCTATATACATGTTACTTTTGTTCAATAATTAATTTAATTTTGTTTTTAAAGAAAATTAAATTATAAATTATCCTCGACATTTTGGTGTTTTACATAAAAGATGTATTTATTTTATTTTTTTTACAAGAATTAATATTTCAATGTTTAGATTATTAGATTTTACAGTAATTAAACTAATCGACACATACATCAATTATAGCTAGTACTTTTTGTCCATTAGCAGACAAGTTTATGGTATTAGCTAAGCATGATGCATTAGGAAGTTTAAGGACTTGAGGCAAAAAATAAACCCATCCTCCAATTAAACATATGTATTTACGAAATATAATTAGATATAATTGATGTATTTGTATAATGTAATTATAATTTATCAAATTAGGTACCGCTTAAATATTAATAATTTCATTTGAATTCCTCCTCCATCTTTCTGTTAACCCAATTAAAATCACTACTGACTATTAGGTAATATTGGACAAACGGATTAACCTATATATTGTTAGAACTATTGTCTATTCATATATTGCAGTCCATTCTAACGTGCTTCGTATATTGAATATCATTGTGTTTAGAAAAGTATTAACATTATTTTGATTTTCATAATATTTTTCAATGATAATCATTTTATTGATTGTACTTTTTTCAATCCAAATCACTTTGTGAATTAAAATCCAATGTAATACGGTACTTTTAAAAAAGAAAAAAAAATGTTTGAATCGAAAAATTATCTAGTGCCTTTGCCAGTCATTTATAACGATATTTTACAACTTCTTATGAGCAGTTCATAATCAAAATTTCATTATCTACGGTATGTATAATTCATAGTGAAACACCGAACTTTTAACATCCTAAAAGCTTCCAATGGATAATAATAATATAAGCAATAAGATTTATTTTATTCAAATTTTAAATTGTATTTAGTTTGCTTTTCTTCAAAGCCAGAACACAAAAAATTTCTGTATTGGTTAAATTATTTTTTTGTTTCTTAAACTGATATTAAATATCGAATAATGAGCCACAACTGCTACTGCGTGTTTATGGACAACAAGTTACCGTTATCGATGGCGAGTACAATACATAGGGTGTATCACTCGTGAAAGAAGTATTCGGCTTTTATTTTGCTTTGAGCCGAAGATCAAAGAAAACTTTTCTGTTTGTTTGGAACAAGGGGGTTGGAAAACAGGACAAAAGTAAGAGGGCATGTAAGGGAACAATACGGATAACTACTTCAGTGTTATTGCCGTTGTCAACGCGTGCCAAGTGGGTATTGACCGAGTGTTGATGGCAAAACACCCAAAGCGGTAAAAGAGAACGAGTGGAAATAAAAGTAGACATCTACAAAAAAAAAAAAAAATCAAAGCAAGTAGCTATTAAAAAAAAAACCTTTCTTTTTTATCCCTGAATGTGTATTATCGTTACCATTATTTATTATTATAATTATTATTATTTTTAAAAAATCCTATGTTTCATGAGGATTTTTAAAATTATAACGGTTTTAGAAATCATCATTGTATCAAAGGACGATTATATTTATATACAGATACTCGTTAACAATAATTTCGTTTGTTACTCATAAAATATTTCGATTTTAATTTCTTTGTACGAAGGACAACAATAATCCAAATTTTTTTTTTTAAAAAAAAGGTCGACCCAGAACGTTTGCAGAACAACTTATTTTTATTACGTTATAATTTTATATTTTTGTATGGATACAATTTGAATAGTTTGCTTGTATTATTTTCATGGTTACTTTTTAACAAAAGATTTTACAACAACGACATTTTCATTTAAATACTATTCTTTTATTTTACTCTTACAATCAATCCGTATTTGATGTATTTTAAATTACCTTTTCTTTATTACATACATATTTTAATTAAATAAATAAAGTAAATTGTAAACCTATAAAAATATATATTTATGTTTTTGTTTGTTTTAAAACTGAGTTAATAGATGTTTTTACTTAAAAAAAGCAGTGTATTAAAATAATTTTTTATTTTACATAGTTTATAATCTATTTATTTTCTGTATAATGTGTATGTGTTTCTTTTTTTGTCTGTTATGTTTTTTAAAATCTTTTTTTTTGCTTACTTTTTATCGATGAAATATATTTACTATCCACATCACGGAGCAATCCTCTAATTTTAATGTTTCAGAGATTCAAATTGATCTTTAACTAATTCAATATTCCTGCAGAACCTACACGTTACGCCGTACTACTCTTATAATAAACATATTGGGCTGATAGAAATTCTATGTTATACTGTGTATTTGATAAATAATTTATTTGAGTTTTTCAGTAATTTGTTTTATTTAATTTTTTTTCTATAATATCTCGTTATCATTTAATGTAAAAATGTATGTTATCAAATATGACAATACACTCTTTATCTTAGACATAAGAAAAAATATTTTACATATTATTAAATAATAAACTAACTTAATTAATAAACAGTGACTATATTAATTCGATTAAAACTCAATTTTTAATATAAAATGTTCATAATTATTGGAATAGTATTGGAACGTTTCATTGGCATAACTAATTATAATTGGAATATAATTATGTATAGCAAATAAAAATAATTCCGAAACTCTTAGGTCAGGTGAAATACAGGGATTGACAAGTATTATTGTATGAATTAGAAACCAATGTATCATTGCTGATGAAAATACGATTCTAAGTAAAGAGGTCAGGTGAATTAACTTATATTTCTAAAGATAGTTCATACTAGTATAGAAGTAGAATCAAACTTCTTAATAAAGTAGGTTAAACTATTAATATTCTTACTTCCTGTAAAAAAAAAAAAATACATATTATGTTTGGTAAAATCAAAATAATTTCTATAAACAGTTTCATTGAAATATTTCAGAAGTATAGAATATCATTAACTAGGTATACTAATATAATTTAATGGAAATTGATTGAAATATCAGATCACGTCAACATTTAATTTTCAAATATATTAAAAATATTTTTGAAACTTTTTTGAAAAATTAAAAAATTTTCAGAAAATCTGATGATCCTCATATATCCAATTTCCAAACCTAAAGGTTTAAAGTAGAAAATTGTTTAAACATTTTATAACAGAAATGTTGTGGATTTTTAATTATGATTTTATCATAAAATGCGTTTCTGCATAAATGGTACGATGATTTTTTATGAAAATATTTGCTTTTCAATTAATGTTTTTCGTTAACAATATAACAACATAGTTATCTTCCTAACGAAACATAGCTACATCTTAAATAATACAATAGATTTAATTTCATCGGATTTCAATCCATTTTCAGAAAATTATTTTATAACTTTATTTAGTTTTTATTATTATTGTTTATCAATTTTAATTCGATGTACAATAAAGTTTCATGCGACTATTCTGCCATATAGTATTGTTTTTTTTTTAATTCACAAAGTAGGTTTGAATACATAATATACCAACATCGTATGATCTAGTACTTGAAAGTCATAATAATAAATACATTCAATGATACATTTCCAAAAGCTTCCATCATTCTATTTGAATCGAATTTCATTTAAAATTAAAAAAAAAAATCTTTTCAACTCTGCTATGCCGTAAATTAAATATATAGTATAATATAAATTGATTTATGTCCATGTCTTAAAACGATAATGTACTAGAATTGAATTGAAACCGGAAATGATTGTAGTGGTTATGTTTAAAAAAATAATATTTAGGTTTTATTTCATAAAGCATTCATATTTGGGCTGTTTCTATGTGTATAAAGTAAATTAATATTTTGTGTGTGTGTGATGCCGTTGTTACATCACCACCTACTCATCGGTCACATTATGAGCTCACGAAACTAAAGCATACGATGATAATTAAAATAAACTACAGAAACAATTTTTAAAAATAAAGCAAGAGTTATTCATGCGTGTGGTATTAATATTCATATTAAATTTTTTATTACAACTTCATATAATAAGTGATTTTCGATTTTTTGGAATTCTTAATGTTACAAGGTTTTTTTGGGACGCAGATAACTTTGGTCCAGTCTTTTTATGCTTGCAGTCACTCATTTTAATCTGAGTAAATAAATAACTTTTTTTTTCTTCCGTATATTTGTTGGAGAAACCATGACTCCTCGTCTTTTGAGAACCTGGTATAAATATAAAATAAGTACTATGGTATATATTTGTAAAAATCAACTAAACAATAATGATTTTTTAATGTAGGCGATTTTTACCATCGTTGAATACGGTTTGCTATGGTTAGATTTATAGGAAAGTAAGAATCGGCTTGAACAATCACCTTTGGCTATCATCAATCTGATCGACGGCTAACAGTATCGACTAATAAATTAGCAGCTGGCAACCAGCCCAATGTAACCCCTGCTTTAGATCCATGTCGTGTATTATTTTTGGCTAACGGAATTATGATAATGCATAATACATATTATGTATTAGTTATGAGTTTTATCACCAGTTGGTAATGAACATAATGTAACGCTGCAGCCATCGTGCGTAATTAACCGACTTTCGAAAACAAACCATTAATAATTTTCATACGCACATGGGCAAGTCAATGAAAATTAAATGGGAAAATGATTATTTTTTTCTATTTTCAAAATAGCTAAAAGTTGGAATAAAATTCACTTAGTTCTGGTTATCCGATTTAAACTTTTAAAACATCTTCTAACTTCTCTCATATAATATGTAGGAAATGGTTTTAAATTTTTGGTCAAGATACTAAATGCGTGACAAATGTAGGCTACTCCAGCAGAATAAGTATATAAGCTCTACTATCGACGTTAAACGACGATTAGTAATCCAATATTTTTTTTACTGACTAATGGCCTGGTTCGTTAATTAAGAGATTTTATAAAACATATGTTTGTGTTCCATTTTAACATTACATAAGGAATTTTCACCAAAAAGTTTTAATTAAACTTTGTGTAACAACCTGTTTATTGTATAACATTAACACTTTGCCCTTGTAATTTAATTTCAAGGCTATAAAACATAGTGGTTAAGCTATTGCATCTGTTTTGCCTTTGTTTACTTACTATATCCTTACAAATAAAATTAAAATTTTAAATAGCCTGTATATATAACTTTTTATTCACATTATTACTAAACATGAACATTGTGTTAATAGGATGAAAAATTAAGTTGATGTCCATTTATTTATGTATAAAGAAACCATAATATAATTTATTAAAATTAATTATCTCTATGATCAACTTTTCTCGATATATTCCTTCTTTTATTTTTTCATATTTAGTCGTGATTTTATTGACTTTGTATATCAAGTATATACATAGTATATGCTAAATATTTAATTCGAAACCGATCATACATAACAAATATTATAATACTCCTGGTTAAGCATTTATTTATCTATTTGTATATATACAAATATTTTTTAATATATTAATTGAATCTGTTTTCATGTGTTTTTTGTCAAAATGTATTGATATACCACGTAGTGATCATATAAATATCAAATTATTCTATTCCTAGATATAATTATCAAAACGAAATATTATAATAAATAAGTTTCTATGTCTTCGTTCTTTAATAAATTTGTATTTAAAATAATTGTTCTTCTTTAATTAAACTGTAGGTAAGTACTTTACGTATTATAAAAACAATTCTATTGTACAATTTGATTAAAAATGTGGAAAATATTAATGTTATTACACTCGGTGCACTAAAGTTTTAGTTCTATAAACAATAATAAAAATTGTAATATGACAAATTAAAATATCTGTACTTAAAAACGTCGAAAAAGTAAAAAAAAAGTAAAAATATAAAAAGTATAAATAAAAAATGGTGATATAATATTATCATACATTTGTTATTATAAGCTTAAAATTCTCCCACAACTATTTCAATTTTTTGATTGAATTTTTAAAATATGTAAAAATAATGTTTTATGATTCATTCCATAAAAAAGAAAACAAATTGTAATAAGTTACATGGCTACTTCTAACTGATTAAAAAAAATATAACAAAATATTCAAATATACCAAATTATAAATTTTTAATTGTAAATAATAGTAGATACAAGAAAAAAAATAATTTTTAACTAATTATATTCTGTTTAATCATGACTCAGGAGTATAAACGTATAGAAAATCTAAATATAATTCAATATATCTAGTATTATAGATATAATAATAATATAGGTTTCTCACTATGAAATTATATTTTAATAAAATCGGATACTTCAATGGATTTTTATTGAATTATATTAATAACTAGGTAATTATAACTATTATTTAGTGAATAATACTTCATAGTTTTAAAATATATTATTGAGATGTTCACTGTTTTTAGGCACTTGAAATTTTTAATTTTACTAAATTTGAGCCGTCTTTTTTTTAAGAAGGTTAGTATATTAATCGTTCTACCTATTATATAAAAAAGTTTGGTTCTACTGTGATATCATTTATCTCTAGAAGTATAAACTGCTTCATCCGACCTCTTTCATTTAAAATCAGTTTTTCAAGAGCAATTAATTAAAAGCCAATACAGCAATTTACCCATCCGTATACTCATCTCTAAAATGTGTCGTCTCGCTTTTTTTTGAACATTTGTCCATCTTTATTTACAAACATCTGAAGAAACATACTCGATGCTATATAACAATTGTTCATTTGTATGTAATATAATTTTATAATTTCATGATCGTAGACTAAATATTCTAGTTAAAACTTTCTTTCTAACAAACTATCAGTGGCGATCAAATGATTTTGTCATGGGGGGGATGTAGCTTATTTTTTAACAAACACTATATATAAAAATCTTTATTTTTAAACATGGAAATTATATTATATTAATTATTATTATAAATATTTATATTATTAAATCTATTTTTTTGGTTTTTTTTTGCCAATTCATCCAGTACTTCGTCTACAGTTATATTGACAACCTCACGATGAACAACCATAGTGGTTAAACCATTGAGACGACTCTAAAATAATATAATTACACAATTCATATAATAATATAATATATTATGTTAAGCATTAAGTATTAAATTTAAATTTCATACATTCTTAAAAATAAACTATAAAGGAAATGATAAAAATCTAAAAAGTTTGTTTCAATTAATATTTTAGTGTTTTATGTTTGAACTGTTAATTTTATTCGAGCCTAGAGACTGTATAATAACTAATAAGTACAATATATTTATTTTTTTAAATAGAAAATAGATGAATACCTATATTATATTATGTATAATATGGATGAATTATAAATATTTAAAAAAAGGTCATGGGGGGATCTATCCCCTCACCCCCCTTTAACCACCACTGCAAACCATTAACTTTATAACACAAACAATTAATATTAATACCTGTTACTTTCCAAGATTTGGCAATACTATTATTAATAAATAAGAAAATTCCGGTATATTTTGTGCTAACAAAATTGTTGAAATAAAAAAATTAAACTTTTATTAAAATCAATATTGTTAAAAATACTTTTTAAAAGTATTTCAAATAGGTATTTAAATACTTCAATTAAAAAGTATTAAAATATTTATTTAAATACCTTTGATAATAATTATTTAGATATAAATATAAATATATTCTTAAATATTTCAAATAAGTTTAAATACATTTTTATAAGCTTTGTTGCTATCAGAATATTATTTCTTATAACATTACGATAACATTACATTCACTTTTAGTGACTAGTGACGAACATAATAAATTAATTGTACCGATTATTAACGGATAACAAGTGTCGGAGTATGTGAGTTTGTGGTTTATTAGGATTCGGGATCTCACCGTGCTATGATAATATAAAATACAATTATCCAAATAGATATACGACACACGGGAAATGTTATTTTCCCCATGATATCTTTAAATATTCTTTGTCGATCACAACGTTTATAACCGTCACTTCGTCTCATCGACGATAAGAAATTTTTTCAAAATTGAAGAACCAAACTAAAAATCTAGTTAAAAAATGTTGTACTTAATATTATTAAATACAAAATGTAATAATAATAATTTAAATATTAATATTTAAGTATTTAACTAGTACAATTAAAATTATTTAATTTAATATTAATATTTCATATTTACATTGTTGTTTTTATCGCTGTGCATTTTATTTAAACTTTATGATGTAATATATTTCATACATACATTCATATATTGTACCACACGTTTAGCATAAAACAATATCTGTTTGGTTAGATAACAAAACATGTAATTTAATGGTCACGTAATTCATAAACTTATCGTGTTTTGAGTACCTGCTCATATTGTTCTACTTATTGGTGGGGCGTTTATGTTTTTAATATTATTATAATTTAAATAACAGGAACATTTTTAATTGGATTCGTTTTGCGATGTATTTTCATTTTTGTTCATATTAATTAGCATATTTTTAATTTGCATAGTTATTATGTTTTTATTTGAATTAACAATACGAAAAACAAAATATTGTGAAATACTAATTGTCATTGATTTTTTAAATGTTATTTTTCATATAAAATATGCTGTTTTTAGGAAAAAAAACTACATATTTTAATACAAAATACTTCCGTTATGCAATGTTTGAATTGAAACACACACCATTTGATTTATACGTACTGAGACAAATACGAAATTAATTAAAGAACGTATCTTATACTATATGTAGAATGAATATGGATATTTAAATTGTTGGCATTAATTTTTTTGTATAATTTATTATTATAGAATACGTATAAATGTTTTAATTATACTTTATGTACGGATCTTAAATAAGTATATAACACAATATTATACTGTCGTCTGAAACACCGGGAAAGTAAATTTTACGTTTTACATATTATAATGTTGAAAGTCATACTGTACCAGTATTCAAAGTTTGATTGTGAATTAATAATTCAGTAAGACCTCGATTATCTATCACTCTCTTGTGGTATTATCCGTCAACTTATGTTATGCGAGATATATCGTATGTTATTATCATAATAAAATATTGTATACCCACGCATATTAAATATCTATGAAAAAACGCGTGTTTCTTCTTAAACACATACTAAAATAACTATTTTTGTTTTCAATTTATTTTATTTGAAATAACTAAACTAATAGTTAATACATATATATATATATTATCTATTTATGTATATAAAAACCGAATGTCATTCATTCATCGGTCATCACTACATTTTAAAAACGACAAAATGCTTGAACAAAAAATGTAATATACCTAGTGGTCTTTCCACGTGCAATAAGAAGGGATTTTAAAATATATTGACACCTGAAAAGACAGTTCCGTAATGCAAAACCAGTATACAACCAAAACTATCTTCACCAAACTAGGATTTAAATAGCATAAGGTAAGAATCCATTAAAAGCTATGTTCCGACGTAAACTGATTCATGTGAAATGAGTAATTCAGCTAGTAATAATTATCAATATAAAACTTTGACTTTTCATCAAAAAAAAAGGTTGTTTTTAGCTGTAGTTTAGCAGCATATTAGTTAAAAATAAAACTACCTGCAATTAACTACAATATTATTTTACGTATTTAAGACTAATCATATTTGTACATACATGATTTCTGAATATTTTACCATATAATTTTCAACGGGAATTTCGATGCATAACATTTGAATATGTCATGTTCCTGTCATAATCACATGATCTATTTATTATACTTTAGTTTTCGAAGTATCTAGTTCATCCCTGGGAAATGTTACTTTGAGTTTGATTCTAAAAGTAATGCCAAGAAGTTAGCGCCAAATCCGTTGTTGGTACAGTTATGTTAAGGAGGAACAAAAATATTGAAAATAGCAGTAACATTTAATCGTATCGTTCAAACACAATATATTTTATAATAATTAAAAACAATATGTAAAATCAAAACACTTGGTTGTGGCTACATCGTATAAATATATACTTATTGCTAAATAAGTAACTTATTTAACTTTTAAATAGACTATATTTGTTATACATTTAATAAAATAATAATTATAATAATCATAAAAATTATGCATGAATTGATACTATTACTAACATTATTATTTATACATTAATTATACTTTATTTATGATAAAGTTACAAAGTTATATAGAAATTTAGTTTTTTTTGATACACTCTCATATTATTAGCAAATTTTTGCACATCAAAATAACAAAATATTCAGTGCACAGCATATTAATTATTTTCAGTACATCCTCATTAACCAGTCATAATTTATAACTAATAAATACTTTTTAAACTTTTAAAACATAGAATATAAACCAACTATAAACCATTATTATTTGAATTAGATACTTTATGAAATATGAATAGAATTCTTAACTTCTTAAGTATTCTACACACAAGTTTCTTAAGGGTATTTTATTGTGATTTTCACGATTAAGAAGTTTGACTATTTAAAGAAATTTTGCAAGGGCAAAGATCACCTCATTCATTCTAATTTTAGTCATAATAATGCAGATAAATTGTGCTTTAATTTATGTAAATAAAAATTGTCAGAGTATAATATTTTACTAGTTGAGAGACGGAGTACATTTTATTAGCCTCACCAATTTTTATTTTCTTTATGATAAATTTGTATATTTTGTAATTATATATATATATGTTATTGGCAATATGGATAATTCAGGTATTTTACAAAATGCCCTGGTATTATGCAAATCGCTGAACTATTTTAGACAATGTAATTAAAACATATGAATTTCAATATTATTTTATATATAACCTAGGTATTTCATAATATACTTAGGCATTATGCAAAATGCCAATTTTTTTTTTAGGCAAAGTACAAAAAATTTTACTATAAGTTATATTACATTAAGATTCTTTTAATTATTATACATTATTACTCATATTACAGACAAAATTTAATTTTTATCTATTATTATATAACTATTTACTTATTAAAACATGTTGTAGAAAAGTGACATTTTGAATTTCACAAAATGTTATTTTTAAGGCAAATACACTTTTTATTTTGACACTTGGTCTTATAAACACATTTTAAAAATTCTTGGCCAATTCTTGTGGATTGAATTTTGATCAACTCATTATACTGTTCATCAGATAAAAAACTAGTATTAGTGGCCAAATTAAAAAAAAAAAATTCTAGTATATTATAAAAATTTGACATCATACAAATCGTATGCGTAGATGCAACATAAAAACGAGACACGAAAATGACGAGAAAAATGACGATATTGTAATAAAATTATTAGTACGTTCAATATTATAAATCAGAATTATTATTGTTGTAGTAAAAAAATATTAATTTTTACTGTGTTAAATCGTGAATTCTTTTTTTTCATTTTAAATAGTACCTATCCGATATTTCTTATTGTAAGTCCGTGAAGTTATCCGTATGACTCCAAGCAGCTTATTTACTGCTATTTACAAAATAACTGTTTATAAATGTAGTCGTTTCTACATTGCTATCACGTAGTAAACAACCGTCAGCAAATATAATGTATAACTGTCTTATTACTTTTGAAATAACATTGTCTCATCATGGGTTCATTATGCTCTGTAGTTGTTGTTTATAAGTTTTTTACTATCACTTTGGTAATAAAATGTTTGCATAGTCAACGAAAACTCATACCCTTCAAGAGCTTTGGTACTTACATGGTTCTTAACGACGTTTTTAACCCACAAGGTTATGGTACGGTCAACAATAATTTTTTTTTTTTCTGAATAACACCATCAGTTATTATACTTCTCTCCTTTTATCGCACTCACTACTGACATGTAAATATAAATGTGTGCGCGCGTGTTCGTGTATGTGTGTGCTCAATATTATGCAATAGCCCTTCATACAAATGGGTGTGCGCGTGTATGAGTGAGAAAAAGAATAGAAAAGTTTCGCTCGGCAGCCAAACTGGACCGGAGCCAAACGTTAAGGGTCGTGAGCCTTATGTTCGACCGCGACGGGTTTAATAAAAATAAATGATTGTACTGTGTGCCACCGCCACCGTCGGAGTATGCTTGTTCAATGGCGAGGAAAATCATTTCTACCGCAGACTTTGTCACCCAATACGTTCTTCACTTGTGAAACCGTCGCACATACTACATGGAGCGGCATAATATAATATGCCTATATAACCATAAAAATGTCAAATAAAACTTTTGTGCCTTTTAATAAAAATGTTACTCTTATGTGTACTGGATACCTCACGGATAAGAAACAGTCAATCATTCATTATTACACAAAGTAATTAATTGCGTATTTTTTCATGTGTTTGTATGCGTATGAGTGTTTGTGAGAAAGAGGGAGAGAGAAAGAGAGATGGAGAAACAAAATAATTCAATATTGATTTAAATTAATAAATATACTCATAAATATGAGAGAGGAAAATCACAATAATTATCATGACCGTCAGGATTACGCAATCATGTACAACGTGTGTATTACGTACAATACAATTATGTATTTGAAACGTTAGATTATAGTTATATATGTACTTTTTACTCCTTAAGATGGTTGTAAAACCAAATTTCTTACAAAAGTAGGCGAAACTTTTAATATTTTAACTTTTATAGAAAAGAAAAAAAAGGTTAAGATCGATAATCATAAGTACATATAAACAGTAGAAATAATATTTCAACACTAGCAAATGTCTTCCACTTAATAAACTGTATTATTAGTTATTAATAAAATTAAATGGAAATTCGTCGAAACATCTGATTTCGTAAAAATTTAATTTTAAATGCTTCTTACATTTTTTGTAATTTTCCGGTGAAATCTTATGAAAATTATATAGAATGAATTAAGGTATTTTTGTGGTATAGACAATTTCGTTATATTCGTTGAACGAATAATGGAATTCTAAATCACACGATTAACTTGAAAATTAGATTAAATTGATTCTTAAAATGAATGCGTTTTTAGACGATTGTGCCTAGTCCATAGGTTCTTAATCGGGGATCCGTAGATAGTAAGTCGAGGGTCCATGGGGTGGCTGTGAGTTTTTTTTAAATAAACCAAAAATAAATTTGTTTAGATAGCGTTTTTAAGATAAAAATAATAATTGTTGATAGACTTGAAAGCCACTTGAAAGATAATAATGTTTTTAAATATAAAACTTAGATTACGATAATCTTATATGCCATGTAAAGTTATCGTAATCGTAAAATAATATTACATTGCAATACAATCTAACGAGGAAACATATCACTTCCGTTGGCCCATTGCCGTATAATAAAAATTATTTTTATTTATTTATATAAATGTATTTTTTTTTTTGAAGGAGGGGGGGTCCGTTATTATATTTTATGCTTTAAAGGAGTCCATGGCCTAGAAAAGGTTAAGATTCTATAGTCTAGCCTAAAATGTAAAGTTGAAAATTTTATGAATTTTCGTCTACGAAAATGTCTTAAGTTATCATGATTCTTAACATTTTATCAATATTTAATATTCAATTGCTCATAGAATTTTTATTCTAGATGAAGTTTAATTTTTTCTAATAATCATTTATAGGTAAGAATGAGAAACTATTGATTACATTTTCTTATATGAACCTAATTTAACCAAAATAATTTTATTGACATCGTCGAAAAAAAGCTAAGAAAACTTATGATTTTCGATTTTCTATAAATAACTCAAACATTTTTTAAAATTAAACTATCTATGAAAAATTATGGCATAAGCATTCAATGAAAATTTCAACTTCCAATGATTACTATTTTATGAGTTATGGAGAAAACAAAAATTCATATTTGTTAAAAACTGGTATATCGTAAATTTGTCAATTTACGTAAAATTTTTCATATTTATTAAGAAAACGGTTTGGAAATTCGTAAAATTTATTTTCTAATTAGAACCCATTTCTTATCTTTTAATTTTATTTTGAAGTTATTGGAGTAATTCTATGGTCGAAAACATAGGAAAAAACATATTATGGTAAAACCAATACATGTCCTTGTTTCACTAGGAATTTTAAGCTGATTTTCAGTGCTCTGCTGTTTTTTTTTCATTATTTGGGATCTTCAAACTTTTTTTTTTAATTGATTTTAATAATATATTGAATATTCAACATTTTTACTTTGATAAGTGTTTTATAGCAAATTTATCTCGACTACTTGATGTAAGAACAATACAATGATACACTTTTTCAATTTAAACTTGTAAACATTTTTTAAACTGATTTTCGGTATGCTTAAGTACCATTGAGATTTTATTGAAACAAATGCATCTCAATATATTTGTTTAAAAGTTTTCTTTTTTTTCTCAATTTATATTATTGTGGGATAACTACTGTAAAATGAATTTAAAAAATATAATAAATAATTTATTTTACGTATATTTACAACTACCTCTTAATTGATTAATTAAAAAAAAAAAAACATATAAAGTTATTATTTCAGTTCAGATACTTCATTCCGTTTACCTCTATTAATTACTAATATTCAAAAATGTATATTATTATATTACATTTAGTAATTATTCCATCAACAGTAAATTAATTTTCAGTAATACGCAGTCAATATTTCCGCCTGCTGATCGATGAACTTAAGATTGTATAAAATTGTGAAGATAAATAGTTGTTATTCATTTTAGAACTTATAATATTATATCATTGTCCATATAAACTTAACATAATATGTATACATATAATGCAATGTATAAATGTAAATGTGAAATGTTTAGTTTTTTGTTTATAGTATATTTTGACATTTCTCTTGTTTATTTTGTGCCACTATGAATAATAAGTTGTCCATTCCATTTATTATGTCTTTTAATTTAACATAGGTATTTAACAACAGTTGATTAAGGATAACTTCTAAAAAATGTTTCCAGTTAATGAAAAAACTATCTCTTTATATATTGAAGGACAATATTACGAGTATTATTTGTTATTTTCCCATTGTATAATATTTATTAAACTCTCGATATATTTGTTGATTATATATATTTTTTTTATAATGATTATGTGTTACACGTGTGCGGAAATGGGTCATTTCGATATTTAAATTTTCATTAATTGATCATTTATTTTATGTTCTCACATAATAGTACTATGAAGTTACTATAATTTCAATTGCTTCTTTGATTAATAATTTTTAAAGAGTGTAAATAGCGTGTACCGTTTTCAATTAAAATACGAACGAGCATAAGATATACGAGTATGAATAAATTTTATTCCGTTGATGCATAAAAGTGAACGCATATTTTGAAAACGTCATTAAAAAAATTATCATTTTACTGTTAATTAGCAATTCTTATTTGCTTTTATTGCGGCAAAGCCACTTGATACTTCACTCTTCATATCATGTTCCTTTGGTATATCATATTATGGCAATTTATTTAACACCAAATGACGTTCAGATTTATTTGAATAACAATTAAAATAAATATAAAGAAAAAAATTATCAAGTTTTTTTATTTTTTTTTTTTATAAATAGTTGGATGTATCATGAAATTTATTTATCATGTTTGTAACAATAACAATTTTGACGTGCCCAAAAACGTATAAACGCGCTTAATTAAGTGCACAAGAACATAGAAAAATTAAAGTTTATTATGCAATCCTAATTTAATCCTAATCAATAATATTCATTAAAAAAAAATGTGAAATCGACCATTTAATATATTTATGCTTGAACGTTTTGATTTTAAGATACTAAGATATTTATACGACGCAAAGAGTAATTTTTTCCATGTAATTCATCCGATTGCTTTTTTAATCTATCTCAAAACAGGGAACGGATTTTAGTATAACTTTTTTGAACGATCATTCATCCTACACCAAATACGTTGGTACAAATGTAGGGGTACACTAATATTTGTCGTGGCGGCGCAATACTTTCGGCTCGTTATAATCGCGATTGCGCTTAACCAAACCATTGGGTACCGGTTCAATACCGAAAGATTACTGTACGAATAACGTTTTGTTCCGGAACGAACCGAACGAAAACGTTCGATTAGAAGTGTTCCGGTTGGGTTATACGATGGTTCGCTCTCCGGCAAAACGTTGCGCGCGCTGACCGTTTTTCAACTGCACACCGGTCTCCGCGCCGAGAACACGATTGTCGATCCAACGGCCGCCGCAGCTCACGGCTTAATCGCGTTTCGAGTCTTCCGCGGGCCCACCGTCGACGGGAAACCATAAACGTGTACACAAACGCACACCCGCAACGCGTACAACACGCACCTCGTAATGACGTCGATGGACAAAGGACGAGGAGAGCGAGGCGACCGTTTGAATATCAATGCTGTTAAAATATCACGGACTAATAGCGCGCGTTATTACGGTCGGTAAACCCCTTCGCGCGCGCACAAACGTCTACGTACATCCCTTACGGGTGTGTGTTACCGCGCGGGTAACAACGACGACGACTAAGCCCGAAACGTTCTCTTTAATCTCCAACCAAACGCCCCGTGATCGTTCGGCCCCGGCAAGACGCGCAACGTCTACTGTGCAACAATGATCGGATGACCGGATTATTGTTCGCAAGCGGCCCGTTATAAATCCGATGTCTCGGCGTCCGTGTTTACGCCGCCGCCACCGCGCGGTGAATTCAAATCGTGCTCGACGTGCGGTCCGACACGCATTGGTGAACGGTGCGCGACGCACGCGCGTCGGGTCCGCGACAGCGTTTGCGGGACCGGACAACCGGACGGTTGGTTATCCGGGGCCGGGATAAAGATGACAACGATACGATTCTTCCGGGGTATAGATAAAATATAAACTAAATTAGTTCAATTTTTATCTAAACAGGGGCGTGCCGAAGTGGGGGTTCAACCCTGATACTCCCCCCCCCCTGGGTGACATTTTAACGGTTGTTTGGAAATTCAATAAAATTTAAGTTAAGTCTCACGAAATTCCCCCTAGGTTACTTCATTGTACAAGCGATTGTGGTCCCGGATAAGATTACGGATGTATATTGTTGACTATTGTACTACCCTGTCTAATGAAAATTATTGACCCCAGTGCCGTAGCAAACAAGCATTGCGCCCTGGCCGAAACTTCAAAACGCGCCCTAATGTATTTTCAATTTAAAAATATTATGTTTACTAGATATTATTTTCAATGATTGCTTTAATTAATATGAAGAATGTTAAAGATTTTTGAAAACAAAATACACGAAATTAACCATTGTAGTTTTTAACATTAAATGCAAGTTTTTCATTTTTACGCTTCCAGAAATTGCGCTCGGGGCGTAGGCACCTCTCACCACCCACTTACAACGGCCCTGATTAACCCCCCGTCAAAAAAAAAAAAAAGTACTAGGAACGTTATACACGTAAAATACCTGACTTAATATATATTATAGTATCTATTTTATTAAATTATGTTGGTCCGACTATAATTGTTGCTTATCGATACAAGCATTAATTTAATAAAAGATGTGGCCATGAAATTAGGCATGAGGAACCAATAAAAATAATAACGAGAGTAAAAAATTTAATTTCGACAGTCACCACGTATAATATTTAAAAAAAAATAGAAATTTTTATATATTTTCGCAGTAATAATTTATATCTGAAGATTTACAATTAATATTATTTTATTTATAAGCGCGTCTTAGATAAAGGGAATAAAAATTGAAAATTAAAGATTACAATAATATAAAAAAACAAAAAAATACATTCATATACTTAAACAATTTGCTTAGACAAAAGTGTATTGAGCGTTTGAAGCAAGGATAGAAGTGATAAAATGTAACAAATGCAGACTATTAAAGCACCAATTAGAGAAAATCTATTAAACAACGATAATTGATTTTTATAATATTATTGTTAAAGTTAGTCGTACTATAAGTCGTACTACTAAGATGAAAAATGCTATAACATGTTTCACCAGAGTTTGAAATTAGTTACTGCCGAACAATGAAAGTGCACCGTTTGCATTGGAAACAGTAATTGCATGTAATCTTATCTGTAACTTTGGAAGGTTTGTGACGTAAATTCATCTTTCAGAATATTATTACGGAACCTATATAGTTTTCTGTGCTATTTCTGAGATAAAGTTTACGTTTAGCAGTCTTCATGATATCCTTCATAGTTGGCTGAGATGTGTTATGTTCACCACATATATTTGTGCAACGTGGTACTTGGCAATATAATAATTTCGTATACATTTGATTTATGTTCATGAGATTGATCATTAAAGCATCCAGTGAAGACATTTTGTATTTCGTGCTCAAGGTTTTTATTCTTAAAGTTTTCTACAATTTCCTTGCTTATGTGTTTAAACAACGTTCAATTTTGATTTAAGAATTATAATTATAGTTATTTCAATTTCTTATTGAAATACATAAAATAATTTCTTGAAAACTTTAATGTACATAAATTAAATTTTAAACTAACGGTTTGTTAATTATAGTTATTTAAACTTATGACAAGATGAGTAGAGCGGGGAAGTAATATCAAAATAGATAACACATTTCATATCACTCTATATTCCTCCTGTCAAAACTTAAAATAATAATTTATTATAATTAATAATCCGTCATTTGGTATTTGATTTATGAACATCAACAATCTAAGAAAATTATTAACAATTTGTGTGTTAAATGCAAACGTAACGCTATTAAAATATGAATATATCAGAGGTAAACGTTTCAGAAACTTTAAATTCAAAAATATTTACGCTTATATATTATGAAAATTCGGAATGTTAAAAAAACTTCGAATCCAAGCTATAATTTAAAATTGTTACTATTAGTAAATATAGATATTGATGGATCATACTTAAATGTATTCTCGGTTTAATTAATAAACCAATGTTTTGTTGTAGTTACATGCTAATTTTTAAAATACCTTAGGTAAAGCTTGATCATTACAGTAGGGTATACTCGATGTCAAGCAAGTACATGCATTCTATTTTGAACGGTAATAACTGAAACGGATTTCTGTTCTATGATGAGTATCTTAAAGTTTACATACAAAAGTAAGAAAAACTTTTGTGTGCAGTAAAATTAATTTTAAAAAGTCTAACAAAAAAAAAAAAAATAAATAAATAAATAAAACAAACAATTTAATAAGTTAATACTGTGTATGTACATTATATTATTTATGTATGTTGTATAAATTATGGCTCAAAGGACTAACTGCAGTCTTAAGTGATTTTTAACGCTTACATTGATTTTTCAGTAAATTACGTGTGATTTGAACAACTATTTGTTTAATTTGAAACTATTAAAACACAACGTTTTATAAAAATATATTTCTTTTTGCTATGTGGTATATAATATATAAAATACATTTAATTATACATTTATTTATTTTAACTTTTTTAACTTTTTCTTTTAAATAGGATTATATTATAATTTTATATTCAATTCATTTCTAAAAATTTCAAAGTACGAAAATCGAGTATTAAATAAAAAGTTAACTATATGAAAGTATTTAAAATTTAAATGAGTAGGGAATTAAAAAAATATTTTGCATCAAATATTTTTTATTATATTTAAACCATATACATTTTAAATATTTATTAATAATTAACTAATGACTCGTTATTCGATCTAAATATACACTTAAGAAAAATATAAAAAAAGAAAAATGATTACGATTATAATTAAAATACATTAAAATATTTTGCCTGGTTTTTAGTTTAAGTGTTAAATAATTTTAACCAAAAAAAAAATAAAAACTGGTACAAGTCGATAAAATGAATGTTTATTGATATAAATATTGTTTTTATTTATTTTACCAACATTAAACACGATTTATCTTTGAGTTACTTGCACATTTGTTTCCGTTCCAAATATTTAAATTTTCTTACGTTATATTTGATCCGTGAATATTCCTATTCCTATTTAACCACAAAATGCTCCTTTACGTTCTAAAATTTACTAATAAAAAAAAAAAAAAATGTCAACAACTCGCTCCATTTCACGTAGTAATATTATTAAACAAATTGAATTACGTCAAAATGGATAAGTTGGAAACTAACTTTTTCCATTTTGATTATGTTACATTTTGTTATAAAGTATGATAAACAAAATGCAAAATATAAGTGTACTTATTTATTATTTTATTTAATTAAATTTTTTTTTAAAAAACTATCCTCATAGAAAACACACATATAAAAACTTAGGACTATTAAAATATAAGAAAATTAATAAATTAATATACATGTAAAAGCACAAAATAAATTATAAAATTCAATGAGAAACAATTCACAAATAAATTAAGAGTATACAGAAGAAATAGCATACAATCGTACTTTAGAAAGTGCACAATTAAATAATTAAACCTCTGAACATAATAGCAATAGTAATTTATGATTCAAATTTTAGAAAATACATAGAGTATAAATATACCATACATAGAGTATAATATATATAAACAAACCAATAAAAACAATCTTAACTATACATTTATATATTTTTTTTGAACTATAAAATAAAATAATTAAAATTTTATTTAAACAAAAAAAAACTTATCAAACCACTTAATTATTAGTTTTAAAATCTTAAAAAGATTAATATTATTTATTTTTAATAATAATTATATTCTTATTTTTGTGTATTTCTACTAAATTATATGGCGTTAAAACTAAAAATAGTTCAATGTTCAGATATTTATACTCGTATTAGGTTTTATGATCTGAATATTGCGAGATTTTAATAATGTAGAAATCGTTTAAAAGTCTAAATTCAGATTATATATTAACATAATTATAATTATTTCATTAACATTAATATATTTATTTGGTATTTCTGATTTCTGAGATTGCAAGCATACTTCTGGAATGATAATTGTTACAGATTGTTTAGATATTTTTAATAAGTAGGTACGACAGATAAACAAAGTCACTAGTAGCTAAAAATTGTAGGGTGATTTTTAGCATATTCTATTTTAGATTACAAATTATAATGGTATTTATTAATTTATTGAACAACAAAAAAAAAAAAAATAATTAAACCAAATTCCGATTATTATATCTGTATACAAATACAAGTTCAACAGTTACTAGGCATAGCTTATAATATGTGTACTGTTATATATCATACTTCAGTAAGTATTTTCAATGAGCGTGTTCCCAACATTTAGTATCCACTACTGAATTGCTTCTAAATAGACATATAAAATATACTTTTGAGAAGTTCGATAAGTGTTACATTCAATATATCATTTAATCCTTAAAAACGTACAATTTTACAAATGTATCACAGTGCTTATACTAGAAATACTCGATTCAATACTTCCATTAACTGCAATTAATAGATGATAAATACGCATATTATTTCATAATAATGGAAATGCCTGTTCGGTTATCATCAAACGTAATCTGGCGAATTAATTATAATTTGCTCATGCGTAATATTAGCAAGTAAATGAATACCCATCATTCTACGGTTTTAGTTCATGATTTATATGGCGGTTAAATAAAATAAAAAAAGTTTAATTCGGACACCTTATACCTTTTGCTATTATACCTTTATGCACATTACTCGATACTTATTTTAATGTAACAGATAATTAAATTAATTTAACAAAAATATGCGAAGATTACTTTAAAAAATAATAAAATACATTCACAAATAATACCTAAGGTGTATTAAACATTGTTGTCATATATATTCTTTGGGTAGTATGAGTTGAATAATGATATTTATTTATTTACTATATATAACACTATATAAAACACATAAAATATAACTTAAAATAAGATAATTTAAAATTATTATTCAATATATTTCAGTATTTGGTGCATATGAAAAACAATCACTGTTCTTTTACGTGTTAAAATCGTCATTATTTTCGAAACTTGTGATTGGGTTTTGCGAATTATATACGTTGCACATTCTACGAACATAATAATTGCCACTTTACCTTTAGTGTATTGCAGTTGAAATTCAGAATATAAAATATTTGTATTATTATATGCTAGTCTGGCAAAAGTAATACCAAGTATCATTGTAATGTTACATTCTACCACGACTAGAGTTTGTTTTTATATTTCTATCGAAATGTTATCTACGTACAATTTTTGGTCTCAAAAGTAGTCTTTCATGTTTTATTCCAATTATTATTAATGTTACTCATAATGATTTTTATGACAATTATCTAATATTATTGTGTGAAGTTAAAGAAATTATATAAAAACATATACAGAGTCACAGTGAATCAGCTTTTATGAGAAATATGCAAAGTATAGGAATATTCATCGCAATAAAGTTTTATGAAATAAAAAAATTTATTCTTCGGAGACATGTTTTTATAGTTGTAGTAAAAATACTTTTCGAAATACTTTTAAAACTCTTCATTGTGTAATTAAAATAAATGTTGACAAAACGAACCAATATATCCAACACTCTATAATACTGTATCACAGATTATTTAGTCTAGAACAAATACAAAAACATTTAAAAGAATAACTATATAACTATAACTATAACTATAACTATAACTCATATGTTTAATTTTATTTAAGAAATATTCAATATATTTTACATATCCAATAAAACGAGATAGTTTATTCAATCAAATTAGAAATGGGCAAAAATGTTTCTTAGAATGAGCATTATTAACCAAAGTCCCAAAATTAGCAATTAAAGATTTGATTTGAAGAGTTTATATGATGAGACTTTAGACTTAATTTTTCGTATATTGCATCTAAATAAAAAGCATATTAAATCGGATTTATTTGTTTTAGAAAAAAATATTATTGTATAAAATAGTAAAATTTCGAAAAATTGTTATCTTAAATTTATTAAAATTACTTTTGATCAATAGAATAATATATTTAAGTTTTAATTTTTTTATATGATTCGATATGACCATTAAACATAAGCATTTTTAGTAAACCACTAAGTAATAATACATTTGACGATAGTTAATTATTATTAATACCTAGTTTATATACTCTTTTTTTTATTCATGGAGGTTTATTTTTCTTTGGAAAAGCGTTGGCGTCTTTGAACAGATTTATTACAAAAGAACTGTTACGATCAAAAAACGTTTATGGAATGCTTTTTCGGTAAGTCACTGATCGTTGATAGATATGTTAACGTAGACAGGGACAATCATGATGCACAGAGGAGTATTTCGATGGGTCAAAGAACAATGGGTTTTGTACAATTTCAATACTCAGAATTCAAACCAGAATGTCAATATAATTTATTAAAGAAATTCTCAATATTAAGAGATCGCAAACATCAAAAGTGATTCCTCTTTGTGACTAGTTGGTATTATTTTTTTAATATAAACAGAACAGTATCAGTGAAACGATGAGGGTTTTAAGATAGCTGTACGCATACAAATAAACCCAATACAAATAAAATATTTTAATTTACTTGAACTTTCTTTATTTTGATATATAAATAGTCATTAAGTATTTTTGTACAGTACAGTTAATATTCAATAACTTGACTATTGTAATTAAAATACTTGTATGGCTTGCAGACTTGCATTAAGTAATTTCTGTATAAATTGTATTATATAAATATATTAGATTCATAACTTGCATTTTATTATTTTTTAAAACTCAGTAATTAAACGAGCCATTGAATAATAAAGAAGTTACAACAATGTTTAAAAAAAAATTAAAGAAGAAGAATTAAAAAAATTAAAAAATGTCAATATTTTCAAGTAAAATATCAAAGTCAAGAATATCATGAAACAGTGCAGGCTAAAATAATTGGTTTTGAATATCAGGTTACCATGAATTCAAAGCCATGGAAAAAAAAGTAAAATACAGGTATAAATATTAATTAAATGTCCTATAAAGCATATACTTAATTAATAAAGGAAAAATAACAAGGTAATGCTATCTTCGATTTTAATGTTATTAAAGTTATTTTATTTCCAAGGGAAACACTAATGAAAATATTACGTTTGTTTGCTAATCCTATAACACGATTGTGTAACCATACAATTTAAAGTGAAACCCATTACATTTTTGATATTATTATTATTAATAAATGTATTTTCTCTCCATTTTTGTTTAATACAATTCAAAATTAAATTAACTTGATATTACGTTGATGTATAAAAATAATTCCCTAAAATGTATTATCGTCATAATAACAGATATAAGTTAGTAGTTGGAATCCTATGTTCCTTGTGAATTATTTTTAGTGAATATGTTATAAAATAAGCATTAGAATGAGTGAATGAGATATTATTCATTAAAATATTTAGTTTGACATCTTATAATATCCCGCTATAGATTATTAATTAATCATTAAAAGTAACTATCACATAATTCTATACTAACAACAGTGTACCATAATGATTTAATTAAACTTGTAATTTAAGAGTTGATTATTTAATTAAAAACGTTATTAGTTAATATAAATGCTATAATAAAAATTTGTTGATCGAATTTATATTTTCTCAGTAATCTTCTA
This sequence comes from Sipha flava, assembly GCF_003268045.1. NCBI lineage: Eukaryota > Metazoa > Arthropoda > Insecta > Hemiptera > Aphididae > Sipha > Sipha flava. The sequence continues at coordinate 2,026,989 of NW_020273144.1, read as the reverse complement.
AAGTACAAGGTAAAACTGAAAAACTAAACCTTAAAAATAATATTAAATTCTGTCCTACAGCAGCTTATATTTATTTTAATAAAATAATTTGGTATTTGATCCGATGTTTTATTTTTAAATTGAAATAAAATTTTAACATATAGAATATCTGATTGTTTTTTCAATAGTGATTTTATTTTTATCATTAAGCGTGGCTTTGTAAATATACATCTGATGAATAATTTTAATGATTTCTTTGTTTTTTAAGATTTTTAAGTTACAATGAGTTATTCAATATTTGTGTAAAATACATAAATTATAAATATATTAAGTCAACCGTTGTTCAGAACCATTTTTTTGAAGTAATGATTTATCATGATTTTTAAATTTAATCAATTTGTAAAACCAATGACTTAACCACGAAACCGGTATATTATCATACCGGTTTTTTTTATATTTAACTCATAAATGTGCACACTCACAAAAATGTCAATAACATTTTCGTGGGAGAGAGCTGAGGAGGGGTTGAGTTTAAATTGTTTGGATCATGTCATACGAACAATCAAATGTTATATAGTTAAGTGTAAATGTATTATCGTAAGAAATACTTTATGGAACTGATGAAATATTGAATGAAGAACCCTGTCTTCAATTTTTCACATTTCAAGTAAACAACATTCATGGTTGTTATAGTAGAAAAAACGTACCAAATTTCGACTTATTTCGTGCCGAAGGATATGACGAGAAAAAGGAAAACCGCATGGATATAGTGCTACGTTTACATTAAAACTTAATTAAAACGGTGGATCTTATGCTTTAGGGAAACTAATTATCCCAAGTCATTTATTTTAATATGCCCCGGTGGAGTTGAACATTTCACACGAGTACCTAGTGTAAATCACTACTCGTGCACACCGACTTCTCAGTCAGACGTAAATGCACTATGATATAGTAATATTATAAAAGTACAGTTGCATGTGGTGAAAACTTAAATATTTTTGGAACATTTAACATCATTATCATATAAAACTGATTGAAATTAGAATATCACAATGTAATGAATATTCAATCACGAAAGCTTGAATTTGATTTTACCGACAGTATTTTTTCAATATGAAACAACGGTAAAATGTATGCTTAGTGGGAGAAATACGATTTCTAGCTGACCAAAATGTATCTAATTAAACAAAAGTTTTAATTTTTAGTTTATATGAATATTTATACACAGGTACTTGGTGAAGGTAAATATAGCACTATCGATTATATTTATCAGGTCTATTATCTTGGATCGGCGATAAACTCTGTTTTATGTCATTAGTGTATTGAGTTCTATATAGTATATAATTTATGTTTATTTGCGTTGAAACGTTTGAAATATATATATATATATACATAGTATTAAGAGTAAAAAGAAAACATATTTCTATTTCATCTGTATTTATGACTATTTTGTTCAATATGAATTCACACCGATACAGTAGAAAATCGTCAAAAATATTGTTGAAACAATTTATAGCTTAATAATATATATATATATATATATATACTAACTTTATACATTTGTGTAACAATTGACTACCGTTTCCGAAATGTATGCGGAAAAAATTAAATCACAAATATTAAGTAAGCTATGTTAAAATAATTTATTGTATAGACACGTATTATTTTGTATTTTATAAAAGAACGTAGAAATTTAGAATTTTGATCTGTAATGTAAACGAATTTGTCGTTGGAATTTTATGAAAATGTATACTTTATATGTGCACTATAAATACAATGTATCTATAAACATAAATATTATTTATATTATACAGGTTAATAGTATAGTTAACGCATACAACTCCACGTAAAATTCAAAATACTTTACGACTTTTACATTCCAACTTATTTGAAAAATATCCATTGGCCACGCAATCGTTCTGTTAGTATTACGAAGTGACGATGCCATTTTTTGTAGAATTTTTTTTACGAGTAAACGAGTTTCCGGACCTTATCAACATATTAATTTTCGCGATGCCGGAAATCCGTGTTTAGAAGCAATCTACTATTTGATTTTTGAATAAAAATAGTATGTGATATATCGTAAACATAATTGAGTCTTAATAAAGTGGATTCTAAATAAAAGCCAACTTAATAGCATATGATGTTTAGTCGTTAATGTACATAAATCGCTATAATTTTCTAGTGATAATAAATGTTTAAATAAAAGCTTTTTTTATGGCAAATATAACATGATATCATTACTTTCTTACTTTCTGAATGTGTTTAGGTAATAACAAATTTAAAAAATTCATAATAATAGATAGTAAAATAATTTTCGAGCTATAATTTTTTAGAATTTTTAACTCTACAATTATAGAATCGGTGTACAATGGTTGTTTTGTTATATACATTAAACGAATGAAAAAAGCCAAAATATAGAACGTTTGAAAATTATACTGTCTTATTATATGGAGGACTTAATCCTTCACCTAATTCACAATGATAAATCTTGACGGTAGTGTTGAAAATTAACATATTAAAACACTTTAAAGACAAACATTGAATAAATTCGCAGCACTTCATACGCACATATAGGTATATAGGTATCTTTAATCGATGAAACAATCAAATGAAAAGTTATGATTTCTACTTAACTTGAAAATAAATGTGTACTTAATTTCTTACGTCATTCCGGGCACGTATGTTTAGTTTGAAAACAAAATAAATGGAAGTTTTTTAAGTGTTGATAAAATAAGTTAACTTAACTACTATACATATTGAGTTTAAGTATTCAGATAAAATTATATTAAAATATGTATATAAAATGGATAATATATAGTTACAGTTTCAATAATACAATAAAATAATGATTTTATTACTGAAGTTGACAGTATTAATATTAGTATTAGTATTTTTTTTATTAATAATTGTGAATTCATTTTTTTGTTATTCACCCTGGAATTATTAATAATACTATTATTGGTGGAGCATCCGAGTTGGGTTCCGAGTAATAGGGGCTAACGCAGATAGTGCACTATTTAGGTCCCGGATTTTTATAGGTACTACAAGAAACTAAAAAATAAAAAAAAACTATAAAAAATATTTTTAACCATACCTGTGGTCTAAATTGATCATAGGCAGTTCTAAGTCTATTAAAATGGGAAGGAAAAAGTTAATAAAATGTAGTACATACTTACAAAAAAATATTTATGAAATAGTGTATATTTAAAATAATTCAGGATCCAACTATTGTAGTACCTATAAAAATGCAGGACCCAACTAGTGTAGTACCTAAAATAATTCGGAAGCCTACTAGTGTAGTAATTTAAAATTCGGGACCCAATTCGAATGCAGCCATTATTAATTACTGATATTTTTTTGGTATTAGGAAGAAGTAATAGACCTTTGATTATTTGCAGAAAAGTCAGAAACTCTATGGTTTAATAGCCAGAAGCGAAACATTTATACAGAATTTAAACTATTTCTTAAATAATTTTGATTTTCAAATTTATATTATAGTCATACAAAAAGTTTAGCTGACTGAAATATTTAAAAATTATAAGTATTTGATAACAAGGAAGACACTGTATTCTACCAAAATTTGTCATTATTATAATTTATGTTTCTAAATAAACAACTGAATGGCAAAGTGTATACCATATTAAATCAATGCATTCTATTTAGCTATAAAGTAATATTACGATCATCCATTTTTAGTATATATGCTATAAACTGGCGTTTAATCTCCATATTATAGGTCAAAAATTGTTGGAATTTTTTCACGTGTTTTCATAAACATTATATGTGTTTTTAAAATATAAGAATAATAACTATAAAATGAATAATGAATTGTTAAAAATAAGAACTGATTAATAATGTGCGTTTGGCTATATTTAAAATTATTAAATATTTCATCAACTTCACAAATCATTTGTTATTTGATTTCTTTTGTTTAAATAATACTTATGAAATTTAAAAATTGGAAATGATATGAAATTAAACATACGACAAAAATATGAGCTACGCTCTTTATAACATTAATTTTTAGCTCCAATCAAAGTCGTATATTATTATAAGCAACCGTGAAATTTGAAATGTGTAAATTATTTAAACAAGTTTCGTTTCTTTCTGACTGACGTAATCATAATACTTGTATGATATTTAAAATTGTATATTTCATTTAAAAGAAATATATTAAAATGTTTTAGATTATTAAACTTTAAACTAAAACTGTGGGCTATGTAAGTAAACAATTGGTGTATAATCGTGTGTTTTAAATTAAAAGAAATTACAATTACATAAAAATCAATTATAATATTGAATTAAAAAGAATATTATACCAAATCTGTTAATTCCTCCCTATAGTTAGAATAAATTATAGAACCATCAGAATACATCAAAACATTTATTTTGATAATGATAAAAAGTTTCGCCGAAGGTATTCTTATAAATTGCATATATACTTATTAAACATTTTGATTATGAATATGTTAAATATTCATATTTTTTACATCAGAGTAATCAATGCAATATCTTATTACTTACGAGTTGAATTACTTGCTAGCTACTTTATTTCTTTTTAATTCCATGATATGTATGTCAATACAATAAAATAAATAAATTAAATAAAACCATCTGGTAGAACCTACGAAGTACTAGAAAATAATCTGAAATATCTGGGGATAGTTTAATTCGAAACAATTTTATGGCATATCAAGATTAATGATAATAACACTAACAGGTAATTTTCAGTTATCAACAGAACATAGACAGTTGGAAAAAAAAAAATTCTCGAAAGCACAAAATTAGACCATCGTCCTTCTTTCCAATGCAACAGAAGCTATGTAATCAGTGACTTGGAACTTCTTCCAATTTTTCCAAGCAAAAATATTAATTTTAAGTTAACCAAGTGCTAAATGAAATCAACCATTAAGTACTTGAACACTACTTTAGATTCTAAGTATAGGGAGACATTTTCATATTTTACATAATGTTCCTTTTAATTTTATATTATAACATAGTATTGTAATGTAATTAATTGTGTATTAAATTTTAAATAAATTATTCTGTACAATAACTTTGAATTATTTTTTTGAACTTACCGAACCTTTTTCATAAATTCTTTGATATTCAATCGGTGTAAGACCATGTACATTTCGTTTAATATTCTAATTGATTTTTGAATTGGTCACGCATAATAATGTATATTACATTTACAATCACAGGGAAACTGGAAAATATGAATATTTTATGAAATAGAAAAAGTACTGATATATATATATATATATATATACACAAATAATTTACAAAATATTAATAACTTAATGAAATAAAATATGAATATTTTTTACCCACCAGTATTTCATCACTATTGAATTGATCTAGAAGTGACATATCCTGGTTGTTATTAATTATGTAGGCATAGGTATAAAATATATATAAAATTTCTCACCTACTATCTATACTATAGACTCTATTGTTATAATGTTTATTTTAACTTCATTTAATTATAATATTCATACCATATTTTACGATCTTTATTTTAAGCTTAGTTTTGTCAAAATCAAACATGTCTGCTTTAGTACTACGAAAAAGATAATTTTTCTAGTATTTTATTGTTTTAATAATTTATTGGATTGAATTAAAGATTAACGAATACACGAGGATATTAGTTAGGTGATCGAGAAGCGAGAGATAAATAAATCCAACGGTTATGGGCGTAACAGTGTAACATTAACAGGTTGATAGTCTGTTGGTGATTGCTGTGGTAGTGGTTGTCGATAATGTTCTTGGTTGTGACAGATGTGTCAACGGGCTGTGGGTTCAGGCCACCGATTGACTTTGACTGTAGATATAGCCGTTACTGTGTATATAAAGACATCCTTTTATCACTCAAGGTACGATTAAAATGCATCAAAAACCGTATACTTGAGACGGATTACACGTCAAATGTATTAAACTCACGGGCGGCATCTCATGACTAAGGAATATTTCTATGGGCACTTAATGTTTCACAAAAGACGGAAACTTCGGAATCAAAGATGCAGTGCTTTTGGATAATTCAACTGATACGCTGAGTTTAGTAGCACAAAACGTGTCATAATTTGAATAACGGATAAACGTAAGTCGTTTAATTAAGGAATTGTAGCTGGTAGGTAAATTATTAAAAGTTACCAGTTTCGGTATAATGCGTGTACCATGATTAATAAATAAACAAATGATTGTTTAGAACTTAAGTGATAAGGCTCTAGTAGAATCATATAACTTGCACTCAGAAGTTTGACAGCTATATTGCATTTGTGTGATTATGAAATCATCAATGATGCGTTTATGATGCAATAAAAAACTAAAATTAAATTTCAAACATTTTATGGTTGCTGAATTATCGATATACTATTATTATTATTCAAGTACCAAATTTTAATTTTAATATTTTAAAAACTTTTTTTTTTTATTTAAATACTATTTACTTGTTATTAACGAAAAAAAATACACATAAATAAATACATTAATAGTTTATGTACAGAAATAAATAAATAAATAAATAAATGTTTATCTACTGAAGTACTTATTATTATATTTGTTAAGTACGACCGATTTACGATTAGAAATATATCATCAGGTATACGAGTATGTATACAATGTCTATAAATTCATAAATAAAAAAAAAAAAAATGAGTCATTGGTAAATGGTTCTATGATAAGTGCTACGCATCATTACACATTGTAATATCGTTATAGAGAAACTTTAGAGTTTGATGTTTATAATGGTAATTTTGTGGCATTTCAATTTGATTTCAAAATTAAATTCGTAGTTCATTATAGACGTATGTGATTGTGTTAAACTATATTTCTGGCTTTTGATACAAACATTTTTGATAATATATGCCAATGTAACGAAGTTTGTGTATTTTGTAGTAACAAAATGTGAACTAGAAGATATTTTATTCATGCTGAATGAATTATAAACTATCAATAGTGAATTTCAATTTAGTTATGGAATATCAACAAATAACTTTTTAGTTGAATATAGCTACTTATATTTTAAGTTAATTTTCTGAACAATAATAATAATAATAATAATAATAATAATTTTGAATCAGTGATGAAGTAATTTTTACAAATTATTATTTATAACTTATAGGTACTGTACTCAATTCAAATTTACCGATATCCAAAAAAATATCAAGAAAATGTTTTAAATAATAGTAGAAAATGTGTAACATCTAATAAAGGCTAACTGTCTAATTGTAAGAAGAATTGAAAATAATTACACTGTATTTACAAAATTAATCTCATGACATATTTCAGAGTAACATACATAGTAATATTAACAAGAAAAAATTTATTTTAAACATCTAAAAATATTTTTTGTTTTAAATATGGTATATTTTGGTACTTATTGGCTATTAATAATTATACAAAATCAGTAGTAATTGTAAGTTATCATAAAAATTATCAAAATCATGGATCATTTTTACGTATTTTCGTATTATCATATTATTTATGTATAAACAAATTAAAAATTCCTAAATTTTTAGAAACTTTATTCAAATTAGCAGCTGATATTAAGTGACATTTTTTATGTCTTCTGAATCATTTATTTTGTGAAAAGTTTTGAATAAAATAAGAACTGTTTAGTAAATATATTAGTACGTACTTAAGTTTAAAACAATTTGTTTAAAGTCAATCAGTTCTATAGCTAATAAGGTGTAGTTATTTCCATTAAATAACTGCACATAGCTCGTTCATTTTATGTTTGATTTCCGGTTTCTTTACAATAAAACTATAAACATTGGTTAGAGTTTAAACATAAATTAATTTTTAAATTAATCTAAAAAAACACAATTTATAATTTAACTTATTAATTTTATATTTAAGCATATTTTAATATTATTGATTTTTTAAATTAATACTCAGAATACTTATTAAAATTAACTTAAATTATAAACAATTTACTGCTAGTATTAGCTATCCGATATTGGAAATTATGTACAAATTATTTATTCAAATAAAATAATGTAAAAGAAAAATCAATGGATACAAAATGTTATTATTCTTCAAATTAATTAAAAATAAAACATCTAACAATTTATTTACAAAAAAAAAAAAAAAAATATTTAAAAATACTATGTTTCAGATATTATTATAGGCGAAAACAAGATTTTTATTGAAGCTGTGATTACTAGTAGCTGTTGTTAGAGTACAGTAAGTACTGTAAGTACAGTATAACCTAATAGTGATTAAATGAAAATAACGTTAATCCGTAGCTTAAGTTCAACTTCTAGTGATATTAAATATTAAAAGAGCAAAAAAAAAGAGGTATTTCATAAGAAGTAAGAACACATGCAATTGATAGAACATTATTTATGAATTTGTTCCTTTTAATGAAATCGAAATTTAATTTGATATGGAAAATACTCAAAAGGACTCTTATTGAAGGGGAGAAAATATAATAAAAAGGATAATCATAAAAAGTACGTTCACTTATAGGGTTTCTCATCCGCAGGCCATAAAAAAATTAACTATATAAGTATTAGTTTGATATATAAATTATTTAATTTATTTCAATGAATCAATGTACGAAAATAATAATGATTTACATTTATTATATTGTTTTAGATAAATAAAAATTCATTGGTACTATATTCTTCAATTGCGAAAAAAATGTAAAATTTGTTTAGTCAACGAAACAGCTTATAGGGTTCATACAATTGAATGCATTTTAATATAAATAAAATGGAATACCGGTATAATGTTATATATTAAATGTAGACTACAGGACAAAAAAAAAAACTTGAATTTAAATAATTTTTGCATTGTACAAATAAGTTGCTAAACGAATGTGATTATAAACTAATATTATAGACAACTAAAGATAAAAACTAAAATTATTTTAAAATCGAACATTTTTAGATATAGAGTATTACAAAAGTATAGGCGGAGTTAAAAAAAAAATAAAGTAATAAATAATATTGAAAATGGACACTATACAGAGGAAAATAAAATATTAGTTAAAACGGTACACTTTTAATAAGGTGAATTGTTATTTTAGAAACACATAGTTAATGAATACCACTATAAGTATGTAAAGTATATTGAAAAACGAATAAAATACAAATCCTTTATATTAAATCCTGTATAAATTACAACGAGGAATCAATATTACCATTTTGTGATGAATATTAATCAAAGTGGCCCTTTTTTTTAAAAAAAAAAAACTTTTTGAGTATTGAAACAATTATTTTAGCATAAAATAATTAAATATTTAACGAAAAATAAACGTAATATAAACGGAGAAGAAATAATGCAGAAGCGCACGCCAGATAATCAGTACAAGGTACAAAACCATAATTTATTCCAAAAATGAGATCTATAAAATGATCTTAATCCTAAAAAAAAAAAAAATATTAATAAGTCTTACAAATGTTAAAAAAGAAACATATAACAGTTACTTTACATGCAATATATTGATCAATAAAAATAAAGCACAATTATAAAATACAATTTCTTTACTGTCCTTAAAAAAATATTATTGTTTGCTAAAAAATTATATTCGAATGTGAAAAATATATATATAAAAAAAAGAAAAAAAAACAGGAAAATTTAATCAATATGAACAAATGTTGATGTTTTACGCAAAAAAAAAGAATTAAAAAAAAAAAAAGGACTTTGAAAACACTTTTAACATTTAGCCACCTGACACAAAATTACTATTTGCTATTTGTTGTTTAAAATAATTTTTAAAAATTTATTTTTATTGGATATTATGTGTCATATCTTTTGTACTTTTTTCAATATTTAAAATATTTCAGCAACACTAACAATGATGAGATTAAATATTTGTAATGCAATAAATAAATATTATATTTAAAATAAAATGATTATAAATAAAAACTTCCAAAAATCAGTTGTTTTATCAATTAACGCCTGAAAAGTTAAATTTAATGAAAATCGCTGTTTCAGTTTAATTTTAAATTTGTTACATAAATATTGTCAAACATATTCAACGCTCTAGTCTGTAGACGAAAACCAATAGTACATTTACTTCGCAAATGTACAAATTATTAGTAAAATATTGTTCTATTATTTAAACTTAATTTAAGAAATTCTACCAAATGTACTCACCAAGCTTTATTCAATACTAATACTATCAAACCTAAAAATATTGTATTCGGTGATTATTCTTCCCTACCAAATAAATAGTAGTTACAACTACGAAAATACAAACGATTTTCACAGTTAACGGGCCACATTTCTCTCTAATATTGTTACTACATGAATGATTGTGTATGTGTGTCGTATATCGAAGCAAGAAGTTCGTTTTTCAAAAATCGCCAATAGTCCCATACAAACGTACCTATTTAAAAGATATATTTTTATATAACATACACTATGCCTTCTAAGCTGTTCCTTTAACGAAATACAATTTTATATATATGTTTTCTACGCTTGAGTTTATATTTGAATATTTAGACATATTTTAAGGTATTATCAGTTTATTATAATTTACACATATGAAATACAGGGTTTATAAAATAAAAGTTAAAAATTATTCAGTTCAAGACTGCAATAACTCAAATTATGAAATTACTGGTTCTAGAATGAAATAAACGACCTCTAAAGGTGAATAATGCAACTAAAATTTATTGCGTTATAGAATCGAAATCGTCGTAATTCTATAAATAATAACACGTAGATAACTCAATTTCGCATATTTTTTAAGTTATTTCTGTCTTGAACTGAGGCGTCGATATCTCAATAATAGTTTATTTGAGTTATTGCAGTCTTGAACTGAGGCGACGATATGTACTTAATAATTTGTAAATTCATTGAATGCAGTTTTTCGAAAATGCATCTACTTCGGTTCGATTAAAAAAATAATAATAAAATAAAAATGGAAAAATCATAGAATGTTTACTATATATTACGTGTATAAATTACTTAGCGTGTGTTATAATGTATTTCATAATTTTTAATTAAATAGATTAAATTTGTCTATAATATAGGTATATCATATATCATATACCTGTATATATTAGAATAGAAGATTTATAGTGTTTAGAATATGATGGAAGAAATAAAGAACAATATGTCTTTAAATTTATAATTTAAATAATAATAATTAATTTGAATCAAAGGTGATTTAGGGAGATGGCGTATTGTTTTGAATTGTCTATAATTTTAGACTATAACCTGTTACAACTATTTGGTCAATGTACATTTAATTTGTCAATGATAATGAACAATATTATTACTGACTTTCCGCTGTTGTTAATTAACCGCATTTTCTTCCATTTTCACTTTACTATCATTTAATTCTGGAGTATTGAAAACGTTTTTTACCCTATACTTTGCCCAAGTATACTATTCTGTTTATATTATAGTACGTCATAATAATGAAAATAAATAAAATAAGTACGTCAAGTAGTCAGATTGATGAGATATTAACCTTTGATGTATAATTTTCGCTGCAACTCGTTTTCGCACATTCAAAATTTTTTACTTGAAAATCTACGACTCGTTTGCGTACGACAAAATCAGTCGTTTACTTGAAAATATATAACTCGTTTGCACACAACGACACATTCACATACGTGACACGTGTATAGATATATCGTCACAGACTGCAGTACAAATTATCAAACATACAAGGTGATTCATCAAGCGTAAAACACTCATTATCTCAAAAATTATTCACTTTTTTCAATTTTTTTTTTCAACATCTTAGATCTATGTTGTTTTTGAATTATATATTTGTTTAAAATTTTTCTCCTTTGTATTTGTTAGGTAGACCACCATTAACTTTTGTTTTTCAAATGGCAATCTATACTAAACATTTTATAATTTATCAAGCCTTTTTTTTCTTATGAATTATTACGTTTAAATTTTTATTTTTCATTAATTTGTTGACGAGATAAAGCTCCTCAAATTTGTGTGGTTTTGGGAGGTATTTGTATTTAAATGTGTTATACTTAGTCAGTAACTCAGGTCACAGCAATACTTATCACTTACAAAGACCAGAAGTCATAAATAATAAACTTGATACCGTTCGACCCCAAGATATAATGGTGATAAATGTTGATCAGTTTACTTACTTCCGACAGTGATTTTTATTGTTATACATTTTATAAGTTATTATTTTATTAGACTGTCACGTCTTGTTGCATGTAATCCCCACTAGATGCCTTCATCATATTTACTGATTAATATCTGAGTTAACCTTGAAATTTTGCTGTGTGTTCGGAATATAGGCGTCGAAGTCTCGGCATGTTGTTGTAACAATAACGTAATTTAAAATATGTTCTATGATGATGCCGAGCTTTCGTTGCCAACATCATGCCGAGTTTTCGGCAAAATGGAAACAAATTGATCAGCTGTTTGACTGTCGCTTCTATTATGTTGGTCGTGATGATAACAAACGTGTGAAGAAATTAGTTGTTACCAAGTAGGGTCGTATACCGTTAGACCGGATTTTGGATTTCATATTTTTTTATTTAAAACTTTTTGATATCTAATCGATAACAATTAATATTATTATGTATTATAAACATAAACAGAAAATAACTCCTAGTACCTTGTTTAAATTAGTTAACTTAAACTTAAGAATATGCAGACCATTACTTGATATGTCTCACAAGGCGTTATATGGATTCTCAATCAATTTACATAAAACTTCTAGTGAACTATTATTTTTTATAATTATGTTTTCAATTTTTTGGTTTTAGTAAACATACCATTCATACTTAATTGTTTGTATATTTGGTAAGACATTGTATGACTTAGACACTGACAAGTAGGATAACGTTGTTGATACAACCTATATATTTTTTATCATTCAATTTTCAATTATTTCAAAGAAATATGTTCAGAAAATTTACAAAAATATATCTATGTCTATAATTAAATTGTCTTTATAAATACTTTTTAATTAAATTTGTTATTTGTGGAGTAATATTTGTTTTTAACATGGCTAACTTTTTTTTTTTTATTCTCAAATTCCGTAGTATAATCAAATATTGTGAATTAGATACCATATTTTATTATAAACACATATATGATAATGTATAGTTGAATATCTCAATGAATCAAAAAAAAAAAAGTTTACATACATGTTATTGTAATAAATATATTAGTTTAACTTGCAGCAGTTCTAGAGTTTTCTCCAGACTCAATAAAACAATGCAACATTTCAATTTTTTAAACGTTAGTGTACATATAAGTATACATATGTGTGTATGTAATTTCTAAATTGTTGAAAAAATTTTAACTTTTTTGTAGTTACAAATGAATGATATGAACACAGACGCAATTTGGGGGGGGGGCTTGGGGCTTGAGTGTGCTTAGTACCTGCATTTTCAAAATTAGCACCCCCAAATGTGCTTATGTTCATTTACATTTAAATCCTCATTACTCATTATGTAAAGAAAAACATAATAATTTTTGAGTTTTTTTGTATAAATATATAAATTTTTATACAATACAAAAATATTTCGCAATACGAAAAAAAATATCTTTGCTATAGGGTAAAAGTTTCAAGTTTCTAACCATATTAATTTTGAAATTATTTAAAAAAATAATCTATCTAAAGTACCACCGCATTCCAATTTAAAATCTGAAAAAGGTCCTAAAAAAACTTTTGGACCAGTAATTCTATTCGAAAAATTGTTCAACAAATAAAATACAAACATCATTATAAAACCATAATATCCTTCACTTCAGTCAAAATCTAAAAATGATCATGTGATAAAACATTTGTGTTTACACACAGGTAATTCATTATACGCACAATACAAATATAAAATTAAAGTGAACAATTTAAATTTAGAAATATTCATAAATTTACCAAAAGTTTTAGTAGCTGTTAAACTATAATGTTTGCGGGTGTCTATAACCATTAAGGAACATGAAAATGATAGAAGGGCATCAGCACCCCTAGTTTTTTATTGAAATTGCGCCCCTGGATATGAAAGAAAGTTGACAAGAAATACAACAAGAGCAAAATTAGCAGATAAATATTTAGTTAAGTGTTATCATGAAAGTTTAATATGAACCTTTATCACATCGACATTGATTATCAAAGACAATTAATTATTAAATGTTTAGTAAAAAAATAATTGGTATTAACAGTTTAATACTTAAAAATACTTTATAATCAAACTGATTTTTTTTTTTTTATAAATTATATAGAGAACTGTGCTAAGTTGACACTTAAATTGATTTTAAGAAACACTTAAATTATTGTGCATACAGGTGACAATATAATAAAGTAGGTAATTACAGTGTATGGATATCAAATAATAAATAATAATTACAATATGTTATAAACAAGCGGTTTTAAAAGAATTTAATAATATTTAATTTGCACTGTAACTGCTTTTTTTCTTATCTTATACGTTAATAACATTCATCAGTTTGATAGTTGACCATCAAAGCTTTTATAATTTTAAATAAAATACTAATACTATAAAATTACTAGTTAGTTCATATTTAATTAATCTTTCTCTACTTAATTTACAGTTCTGAATAAACTATACTAACACATATAAATAATAATTTGAACAAATAAATATTACATAACCTATGATAAGTAAATTAGCTCTGAACTTATTTTATTCATGATGAATTCCTGAATATTTTATATTAATATTCAGTGACGCCAAATCGTATGTTGAGGCTGAACTCCAGCCCGAAATTTTTCGAAAATATAAGATGAGGCCATTTATATTGTCTCGAATACAAATATCTGTATTAAATAATATAAACATTCAACCAGCTATATTTATTTAAACGGGTGATTGGTTAGCGTGTAAAAATAACGATCCATATTTTGTGCGTATAATTGGTCTTAACCCTCCCTTCAAAAAGATAAGTTTCTATATTAATGATTGAGGAAAACTCTTGTGTTTTGGCTGTCTTGGTTTGTATGAAAAAAACATAAAATGTGTGGTTAAGATTCAAAATTGAATTTTTTTTTTTTTAAATTAAACATCAATACATTTTTTTGCAGTAGGAGAGAAAATTAATCTCTCCCACAACAAGTACACAATAGAGTCCGATACTTAGATATTGTGATCTTTTAAAATATTTTTCGCTGAATTAAATTTAAGGACTTCGGTTCCATTGTTAATATGATGAACCATTATGAAATATTACTTTAATTTATAAGTCCAGGACTATGAAAATTCTATTCCAAATTGATGATACAGTTATATAAAAATTGTCGTTTTGCAATTATGAAAAATATGAGTAAAGGTATAGCATAAATTCAAAAAAATTGAATAAACTTTCCAATAACCCCAGACTTAAAATTAAAGTAAAATTTTTAAAATGCTGTTAAAAATATTCCAACTTGTATTTAGTACAAATTACTATTTAATGACAACACCAATCATTGACAGACAGATTTTAGTATTTATACTAATTTACTATTAATAATTTAAAATAATAAAAAAAAAAAAAATACACATATTTTTTAAATACTTTATATTGAGAAATCACATAGTCATAATTTATATATGTATAATAATTAATATCTTATAAGATAATAAATTATCACATATTTATTTACTATCTTTTTAAATTCTTTATTTGATTTACACAATTTAAGCATGAGTAGGTATGTGTATTAAACACAACATACATTTATCTTTTAAGTTGTAACGATTGATGTTGTCACCTCATTTAAATTAATTATAAAATATACAAATTACAAAACATTAACACTAGCACAATTTTTAGTTTTCAATAAATATCAATAGTGATGTTCAATTAGTCCAAATAAATTTTTTTCCATTTCCATGCAATTAATTTGATAATCTAAAAATGTTTTTGTCAATATAATAGTTAAATAATATAATAGTTGAAAAATGTATACTTATTTTATTTATTTTGTAGTCCTATTTAAATCTAATATGTAAACAATATTTTTATTTTTCGCTGATACCAAAATATCGGTATTTTGAAATGTAATTGGAAATAGTAGTATGAATATAATTTTAACATATAGAATCTTCCAAATTGTATGTGATAGTAGATTTCAGTATGACATATTCAACATCTGATTCAGAATTACAATATATTATGTGTATAAATCATACACAATATATTATATTTTGAATTCACTTTTTTTATGAATTAAAAAGTGGAGATCAAATTATCTGTCTAAGTATGTTTGTAGTAAATATAGATAAATTTAGACCATGTGCCAAATTGAAATATCAAAACAAACAAAACTCTTCAATAACTAGCATAAACTTAGTTGTAAATAATATTTCTATGTAGTGTAATGCCACTTGATTGTACAATAAAGCATTTATTATCCAGTAAACACCAAGGAACCATATACTATACATTTAAACAATTTTAGATGTATAAATAATTAAACTGAAATCAAAATTTTAAACTTATTGGCATATGGTATCATTTATTTAATTGTAGAAACTTCCAACTAGTGAAACATACCAACAAATTGTACTTAAATGTACCTACTCGCCAATTGACTTGTGATTAACCAATTTAGATTAAACTATACAAGAAAATTTTACTTGAACTTAATTATATAATAAGTACATCATTAAAATGTTAACACTTAAAAATATGAAATATTAAAAAGTAAAACTTTATTTAGATTAACGACCCAAGAGCACGATACAGGTATTTCTTATAATCTTATAAGTTTATAACCTAACAGTTTATCTACTCAATGTATTGTCATGTGCTTCACGATAACCTAGCATGAGATATACTTACATATGTAACCATGAAAAAACGATATCTGTAATCGTTCACAGAACATTACAAATAACAGCTGATCGAAATGAATTTATTTTACCCAAAGAGTAATCTATGATTATTACCTAACTGTGAATCAGTCTAATCAGGCATCACCGTATTGTTCCATGCCCGCAGATATTTTGAAGTGGTGACAAGGGGATTACATGCATGTAGGTATGCGTTATGTGTAGTGATGTAAATTTTCATGAAAATTTTTTAATTTATCATATTAATTTTTTATCAAATAAATCTTTTGATTTTATATAGTTATAAATTAAACTTATAATTATATTATTATTCTTCATATATTCATAATTATATTTTAAACTATGTACTTTTATCACCATTTATACCCATTTTAATATTATTTTGGTGTTATTATATTGAACAGTAGTAAATTCAAAATACAAATCATTAAATATATATTATACATACCTATATCAATATATAATTTTTAACTCGGTTATAAATGTGCATTTTTTTCTTTTTTTAAAAATGTTGTATTTTGACTAGTAGTTTAGTATAAATGTTGAGTTTATAATCCTTTTGCTACAATATTATTGTTTTTTTTTATAATTTATTGTTTGAGTCACTTCCACAATTTTGCCCAAATTATAATTTTTTTTATTATAAGTGTTTTGTTTGACTCTGACATTATACTTGTTAGTTGTTACAATGTAAATAAAAATGAAACAGAAATTTTATAAAGTATTTGAATATATTTAAACTTGAAAATAATAAAATATTTCACAATATAGAAATAATTTTAAATCTAACAGTCTTTTGTAAGTTGGTACTTGGTAGTAAGTGGTAACAACTTGTTACTATGTAAGTACAAACTAAGCACTTATCTTATAATTAACAAATTAATGTATCAAACTTAATATATATATCACAAAGTAGGTAATATTTTAAATCTAACAGTATTTTGTTAATGGGTACTTGGTAGTAAGTGATAACAACTTGTTACTACGTAAATACTAATTAAACGCTTATATTATAATTAACAAATTAATACATCAAACTTAAAAAATATGTATAGATCACACAGTAAGTAATTATTTTATTAGTTTTTAATATGTAAATAAAAAAACAGTTCTTTTATAAAATATATCAAACTTAAAATAAAAATAAATAGATTTGTAAGTAAGTACAAAATAATTATTTTAAATCCAACAGTCTACTTTCATCAGAATTATCATCGTCATTTAAAAATCCCAGTTCTACTTCACTTTCACTAGATACCACTAAATCTTGATTTTTCTAGATTCTTTTATTAGGGCCTGACTATAAAAAATAATCAGAAATATTATCATCAATATTTAATGACAGTGAATTTACCAAAACAGATGACACACTTTGTATCATTGTAAGTTTATTTTCAACATTTTTCTTCAATAGTCTCAAATTATGATGAATGTACACTAGCTTCCTAGCACGATCATTAGTGAGTCGATTTCTTTATGCTGTGTAAATATTTCCATATGAACTGAACATTCTTTCACATGCGGCTGACGTTGCAGGAAGTTGAATTATCCTTGTTACAATTATGGATAGCTCAAAAGATGAACACAAACCATTCCACCAAGTTGAATCTGATATTTTGCTGACAGTATCTCAGATGAATGATTTGCTCCACAATTCTTCCTTAACTTTATATTGAGCAAACTCAGCTAAAATATGTCCTTCGTCAACGTTATCAGAATTTAAAGCAATTTTAGCAATGCACTCAATTCCTTGAAGTTCCTCATCATTTGTTAAACACTGACCGTATAACATAGGATCTAAAATATTTGCAGCATAATTTAAGCTTGTAATGCAAAATTTTTTTCTGTTTTTTAAAAATAACATAATTTTATTTTATTCTCTGGTGAATGAGAGTTTAAAAATTGCTCAAAATAATCTTTTAAGTCTTTGAATATTCAATGGTGCATCTAATTAGTGGAACTAATTTGTGGTGCATCACCTTCAACTATTGTTATCCAATCATAAACAGGTTTAAGTAGTTCATAGATTTGTGTATTACCGTTCCAAAATGTATTACAAAGTAATTCTTTTTTTGTACCTTTAGATAATACTTTTACAACTCTGATATCAATAGCGAATAATTGCAGAGCACTGTTATTTTGTAAAATACTTCCAAGAGAAACCACATGAGAACCCCATCTTGTTTTTACTGGTAATTTAAGAGTTCATTTTTTTCCAGCTTGCTTTTCTTTGAATATTGCATTTAGCTTGTGTAAAAGATTGATTTTTTTGACAATATTTTTACCACTAGTTACTACTGAAGTTATTGTTCGACTTTGTTAAATATTTTGCCGGTAAATTTAAGCCATGAGAAACACACCCATATGCTTCAAGATCACCGTATTCTTTTTTTTAAATTTACCATGCTGATTTCATGCTTTTAGAATTATCAGTCACTACTCTTAATACTTTGTTTGGACCAAGATCTTGGATGATTGATGAAATTTCTTTGGCAAAGTAAGCACCTGGATATGATATAGCTCCTGTACTAATAGTTTTATAGAAAATTGGTATAGGAGTAGTAATAACTTAGTTCATAATTGGCTCTCTACGTATATATGTCCAACTATCACACATCAATCCTAAGCTACGAGATTCATGACCTGTTGATAATTTATAATGAGATGGAACTTCCCAAGATGGACGAAGGGTTTTGAAGATTAATTTCCAATTTTCATTTTCAACAATTTGTAAAGGAGTTCCGCTCGAATAAATGGCTTTTACAAATAGTTGTTCAATTTTTAACTAAAAAAATATAATATTAATAGTAATTAAGAACAGTTTGGCTAGGCTTATAATTATTTGAATACCTAAAAAGATCAAACGAAGAAACAATAATCAATAATGCCATATATTATAATCAACTATACTTTGTTATTTTAATATTTTATCACAGTTACTATAAATTATATTAGATAGGTAATTGATTAATAAAATTAAGAATAATTAATTAAAAAATTATAAATATTTGATTATATACAAACCTACTCATATTTTGTTTTAAAATCGACAAAATTTGTCATATTATGTTAACGAAAAACTTTTTTTTGTTCCGGAATCTCTTTCATATTTTCGATTTAAAATTTGGAAGTTATTGATTGTTTTACATTGAGTTTCAGGCTTGTCGAACTCAATATTTTCATTAGATTCAAGTGATTCAACTATACCACTTAATGTATTTATTTATTATATTTGTACATTTAGTACACTTATTATATATATGGTCATACATTCTGGTTACATTAACTAGAGTTTTCTATTTGCCGTAATTACTGGTATAAAGTATTTTTTATTAAACTCGACTCCATAACGTGTGTAATTAAATAGAATTGTTTTTAATTTTTTAACTATTGTGAAAAGTAAAAATTATCACATTTGTTATCACATAACTAATCATACCTAATTATTATAACAAATGCCAATACAAAAACAGTAAACACTCATGCAGTTGCAGACATAAACTTATATTCACATAGACACAATCATTATTCATTGATATTAATATATTATCATTGAATATAATATACTCAATTATTATATTAGATGATAACCATCAAAATTAACAGCTGCGGTACAGTGATACTAACTATACAATATCAAAAATTAATTAATTTAAGAAAAATACATTAAAACTAAAATGTTCAAGTTTATATCTCTAGTTATGTGACAAGTGATAGTAATGGTCCAATTACTTATAATATGATATTACGACAAATTATAAGTTATTGTAGCAAGTTGGTACAACGATTATCACCGATATATCTTTAAGTGAAACAATATCGAATTTATTACTTAAAGCTTCTGGTATTTATCGACTATATATAACACATTAACACACAAATACCACCCAAACCCACCTAACTTTGAGGAATTAAATCTCGTCAATGTCAGGGGTAGCCAAAATATTTGTACACAATTGAGTTGTGAATTTTTGCGTAAACGAGTTGTAAAAAAAGTAAGTGTGCGCAAACGAGTTGTAGCCATAATTTTCGATATGCATTATCCGTAAATAATGTAAGTGAAAATTGACTGCCC
The DNA here is from genome assembly GCF_003268045.1 of Sipha flava. NCBI lineage: Eukaryota > Metazoa > Arthropoda > Insecta > Hemiptera > Aphididae > Sipha > Sipha flava. The sequence goes on along the minus strand of NW_020273144.1, from coordinate 2,006,190 downwards.
TATTAAATTTATAATATAAAATTACTACTTAGAGTAACTCAGTGATGTTTGAGTTGTGTACCTGAAAAAAAAACAAAACCATTTTTATACTATTTATATGACATAACTTACTTTCCATAAAGACTGAAACACTACTTGACTTGAATATTACTTAAATTATGAGACCTGAAAAAAAATTATTTTAATTTCGTTTTTATAAATCCAAATTTTCAAAAACTGTTCTAAAATAGATACAATATGAATTCAAGTGATAACAAAAATTATTTTTAAATTACTTATATTATATAGTTTGTACAGCCAAGTGAGTAAAATAATTATTGTAAACCATACAAAGTTATATTTAATATTCATATCTAATATACATCCAAAATGCAAGAGTTAAAGTTATTAAGTATGAATTTTTCTTTAGAGAAGTCAATAATTGGACAGAAAAAGTATACATACTCTTATGTATTGCATATTGTAATATTATTGTTTAAAATAATAATATGATAATAATAATAATACACGTACATATTTCGAGTTTTAGACACGTACAAAATTGACTGCATTGAAAGTTATCTTGAGTAAATTTAAAAATGTTACGAAGAATGTTGAAATTAGTTTAAATTTTAACGACCAATTATTTGCTTGTTATTTATCATTGTAAATCAAAATAACAAGAGTATTACAATTCAGTAGAATATTTTTCAATTTATGACACGGAGAAGTAGTCTTAAGTTTTCAGATAGTATCTCGCTGCCAAGTATACAAAAGCCATTTAATAATTAATGATGCAGCGTTCAATAAATTACCATAAACTTCCATACTTAAAAAATTATTTTTATTTAATTAAAAACACAATGACAAACTTTTTTCAAACTTAAATTAGTTTGGAAAAGATTATTCATGACCGGAGATACTTAAAAATGACATAAAAATGTCTATAATGACAAGTCTATAAAAATTATATTATTAAATGTAAACGAAATAATCGATTTTTGGCAATAAATTTAATTGTGTTATTTTTCATAAGATTTATTTAAAATTCTAATTTTTAATATTACGTTTACTATTTAACTTAACGAATTAAATAGTCAATCAAATTAAAAATTATTCTACAGAAAATTTAATAATACGAGTTATCTCTCACTAAAAAGTCTCTTAAAATCTACTTCTAACGAATTTTAAATTTACTTTAACTGTGGGTTGGTTACTTTAGGAAATATAAAAATATAAACTAAGTTAAATTTGAAAGTAATTAATTTATATTTTAAATAATTATATACATAATTTAACTATAGATTTCTAAAGTAACACAATTTTTATTTGTTAATTTTGAAAATTAATATGTTTATCAGTTTTATTATTTTACATAATTTAATTATAACTATATTAAAACTTGACTTTTAATATTTCTCATTTTTTTTTTTTTACTTCTATATTCACGCTTAAAAAATAAAAATAAAATTAAGAATACTTTAATCGCAAAAGCATATGAATATTTTGGTACCTTTGGTAAGTGTTTAAACTTCAGGATAGGTTATAAACAATACAAATATTTGTTTATAATTCAATACATAGATATTCATAGAAATATGTATAAGTAAAAAATAATGAAATGAAAAACATGAATATCGTTTTAGATGTTTTAATTATTAATATTTTCAGTACACACAACGTGTTTTTTTGCAATAGTGGAATGATTGAGCGTTTAAAAAAAAATTAAAAATTGTGTAAACATTTATAATAATTGTTATTAATCGTTAATATATTTTATGTTGATTATATTCATTTAAATAATATGATTGATAAAAAAATAGTTTTAGTATGTGATAATATAATATTATAGATACGATCCAAAAAAGATTATTACATATCAGTGTAAAATAACTATATACTTGTATTACGATTTGAGTCAATGTCAATATTCACAGCGTTAAAATCTCAAAATTGGAGACATTTTGGATAACAATGTTACATAATAGAATGAATAGATTATTCTAAACATATTGTGATGTGATGTTATAAAAATGAGTAAAGTACTTTACGTATACTTAGCCGCTTGAACACCAAATGGTAATATAATCAAAAAAAACTTGTACTCGTACTTGTAAATTTGAAAATATTTCAATACCCTACTGAGATGATTCACAGATATTTTGAATAGCTCTTTTAAAAAACATAATAAACTTAAGATATGAGACATAAGATTATTATATTTACATTTTCAAACTTTAAATAAGTAATAAGTTAAATGGCATTCTGTAATTTGTATTGTGATTTTATTCCTCAAAAATTTATTATACCATACTAATTTTTTTTTTCACTCAGTTTGAATCAAAAAATGTATTATATTTAATAATAAAACTGCTAAATCGGTTTCCGTAGCAAAACGTTAACTTTTCATTTATACGTAATAAGAAGTCAAAGTAATATTGCTACCCAAACAAAATTCATGAAAATTACCAAGCTACCAACTAAGTAGTATATATTAATAGTATTGATTTTAAATATTAGAAATTCATATATATATTGATGATAAGAATGGAAATATAGTATAAAATATATTTATTGGTATCAGTCTACGGTTATAGTCGTTTTGCACAGATACGTAAATCGCCAAAACGTACTAATTTGTGTTTCGAAAAAATTTAAATGTGTTTTATTATGCGACAAAGTTCAATAACAATCCAAAACAAAATAATGCAAAACGTTGATTCGTGTTGCTAAAGTTGTGTTAAATTATAAACAATGAAACTAAAGTAAAATTTAAAATTAAATTTTATACACATCCTGTTAATGTTCTGCATGGTCCGGTATTTTAGTATACAATAGCTGAAGATCCAATTCCATATTTTTATGAATGATTTATCGTTTAAAATTTATTGAACAATGATTTTATTGTTAAAGACATTATTTATATAATCAATAACACGTATATTATCATGGAAATAAATATTTTACTCCTACGACGTTGTTTTATATACTTAGTAGGTATATATCTCAGAACTGTTCCAATTAATAATTATTTTAGAATATATTCGCAAGGATATTGGTTGCAGTTATTCTCATTATGATGCAGGCGACATGGAAGGACTTGTATACAGATGTCACGTAGCACCATTTGATAGAATTTGTATTTATATACAATGAAGTATGTAATTTTCTATATACAAAATATTGTAAGTTTTGGACAGTTTTGTAATAACCAACTAGCAGTTAAATTTAATACAAATTAATAATTATGTGATATAATATTATATGATCATATGATTAAATATTTTCACAGACCGACATTATTTTAGTTCGAATCGTTTTCATATTCCAATAAATTATTTTAAATTTTCAGTCCAGTTAGTGTGATCTAAAAATAAATTTAGCAGTTCATGCGATCCAACGGTCTTTTGTTAATATTTTCAGTCCCATATGGTTCTTAAAATTCGGACCATGCAAAGTATTCCTAACATTATATTCAAATTCAGCTATCCGTTCATATTTGTTATTAATCGTTAAATTGTAACAATATTTATTTTATCATTAATGTTTTCAATTTCTTTCTATACGAATGTATATCTATTTCCAAAATTATTGGAATATTGTGAAAAAAGAGGACATTTTCTGAGATCGGGGAGCTGTGTCATGGTGAAATCGGTTTTTTGAATTTAGCGGGGGAGGGAGTGGTAAACAAATTCTAGAAATGGTCATACGAATTCATACAAATTATGAACTACAGGTTTGTAAAAAAAAAATCCTGAAAATCTCATGATGGGGGCCCAGTGAAATGCCCCAAGCGATAATCAATCTGAACGGCAATAAACTTCCAGTATTATAAAGAATTTCGTGTTCAAATTGTATTTTATAAACCATTCATGTAATTTCCATACGTTTGTATCAGAGACATATTATCATTTAAAACTATGAACACTTAGAGGTCAAAAGTTTTATAATATAATATTATTATACAAATATAGCGCTGGAAAAAAATACAAAAATATTCATGGATAGAAAAGATACAAAAAAATTGAGGTTGTTAGTAGAATGAATGATCAAAATTCAACATGGAATACATTGAGATTGTAGAAAAATGCATAGATCGGGCATTTTATAAGGTAAATTTTTTGGATAACTATGATAATAGAGGGAAAAATTGAGAGCGAAAATAAAAAAGACTAATAATTTTCATGAAATAAGTAATAAGAATAAAATAAAAATAACTGAAATAAGAACACACAGGGAGCTAAAAACAAGTATAGGTGACGGAGAAAAATGGAGGAAATTATCAATAATCATTATTTTTGAAATATATAATAATATTGTTATTTTTTTTTTTATCTAGTAAAATAATATAATATATTGAAAAATATGTTTTATAATACTATTATTTAATATATAAGTATTATAGAATTTTAATTTTTAATATTTAAATTCATTATATTTGATTTAATAGTATTTATTAAACGTTTAAAAGCAATTAGCTCTGTTTCTAGTGAAATACGAAAAATAAAATTTATACTAATCGTAAAATTCAATAATCAATATTTGTACTCACAATAGAACTTAATTTTTAAAAATCAATACAATATAACGTACAGTGTTGGCATTAGAAATTTTGCCGCCATGTGCCATTTTATAAAAATGTCACCTTAATACAGCTATTTTTTGTTGATGCATAAATAATTTAGGGATTTTACAACAATTATATAAATACTCAGGTTTCATACAACTCAATAAGTTGTAATTATCTTAATCATTACAAAATTACTTAGAAACAATTTAAATAATTAAAAATTTATAATACACATGAGTACGATCCATGTATTTTTGGTGCAAATATAATATATATTGTGTGAATGAATATATTATAGTTATATAGTTATATAGTTACTTTCTATACATTTTTAAATAGTTATTTACTAGTAACTGTTTTTTTTTTTTTTTTTAAGGGGAAACACAGTTTCAAAGTCACCCCTGATTAGCTGCCCCTGCTGTACACACACCATCTTCATCGATCACACTCGACTTGATCCTGACTCTTACCGGCCACCGGTTGTTGCTGTTGACCTAATTTACCAGTGAATCCGAATAAACTATTTATAAAAATATATGGTTATAAAAACGAAACAGTGGTTAACCAGCTGCAATGTAGGTATGTTATATACTGCAAAATAAAAACGCGTCACTTGAAATTGTATTATTTATTGAATTATATTCCAAAATAGATTAGTTATAAGACAGTTTTAAAGTAGAATGCATAATATAATTAAATAAGTATAACAATTATGTAAGTATAAATAAACTAAAGCTAACTAATACAATAGTATTTATGAACTAATTTTATAGCTATAGCAAACCAGTGTATACTAAAAACGCGAATAGTTTAATAATAATTTCTTGAAAAACTTTTCGTATCAAACACTGATTATTAATCAATGATGCCAATGTATCTACGTTGTAATATAGTTATGATACTATACTATTTGCCTATAAATTAAAAAAAAAATACGTTCGTTTTTTTGCCACGGCGAGTTCTTTTACACTGTTTATCTACAATATTCATGTACTAAGGATAATAAAATAAATTAATACTTGAAATGTACCAATTGTCTTTTGGTATGGGCTTGTCATTTGTGCAAGTACCGGATAATTGTTTTATTGAAGATGTAAAAATAAAAATATAATGAGTTATATAAATATATATATACATATAACATGCGTATATACTCGTATAATATGTATTTATGTATTTATAATCGATGTACGCTATATGTTTATTTAATTTTTTTTTTTTTTTTTTGGAATATATTAAATGTTTTTAAATCGATGGTGTAAGTACCGTTCGTCATAGATTAATGTGAATAAATGAAATAAATGAATAAAACAATAAGTAATTATATGAGTATAAGAATATGTCTAATTATAAACACTAAATGTTGAATTTCAGTAACACAAAACGAGAACACTTGATAGATTTACACATTAGGTGATAATATGTGATTGTATGGTAAAAATACGCAATTGCTTTCTCTAGAAAATATCCTATAATGTGATCCGAGGAATTAATCAAATATTGTTATTGTTGGGCAAATGAAACCTTTAAATGTAGAATCTTTAAAAAAAGTTAATTTTGCAAATATTCAATATGTTTACTTAATGTAAACTCCGAGAAGCCATACTAAAAAAAAAAAAAAAAATTGTGTTAATGAATTATAAACAATTACTCTTTATGTACTTGACTTTTTAAATTATAACACGATATTAAAATTAATATGACATTATTCGATTGTATTTTATTTCATATAAGGTGTTTTGTTGCTTTGAAAGATATAAATAGGAATTAAAAAAAATTCTGTAAAAATGATTTTATTTTTTTTTTTTTTTGTAGGTATATACTCGTACTATGTCAAAGTCAAATTTATAATAGTATTTATTTTTAAATAATGTTAAGTTCTGTGAAAAATAATATTATTTAACAAGAGGCATTATTATAAATTTGACTTTAACGTTGAATACACACACATACACACATATATATATATATATATATATATATAAATACATACATAAAAGTACATTTACAGATGCGCTGAGACATTTAATGCGTTGAAACGGCGTTTTATATTGTTACAAAGTTTAATTGCATTTACAATTTTTCCACGAATACATATTATTTAAGGGTCACATGAAAAATACATGGAAAGAACAATGGTTAAGTAAGTATAAGGTACATTTCCAATCCCTTGACGTCGTCAAAGGTCAGTGAGTAGCCACTGCAATGGAAACAAAAAATACCAATAATGCGATAGTATATGAGCGTATATGCATGTGTGTGTGTGTGTTGAGAGGTTGGTCGATGTTTAGGTTAGATTCGCACGCATCATGGGACCCATAAGAAAATAGGGTCAAGCTGCGTAATGGCAAAGCCATTTTCGTAGTTCAAATCGAATTTTGGATTTTCTAGGATTTTCTCCTTTTCTCTCACTCTCAGTAAACTTCTAAGACAACAATTCCATTGTTTCTTGTTTTTATTTCGAATTTTTTCCGCATACCTGTTGTACGAGCGGCATCACGTGAGTTGGGAAAAACGTCATACGCTTGCTCGACTTGTCTTCTTCACACGTTCAGTTTTTCGACGTGAGTGAACTTGTTCCGATACACACACATACACACACACACACACACACACACACACACACACACACACACACACATACGCAGAATTAACGGACATGAGTCCGATACACGGTAACAGTTAAATTATTAATGGCATTTCGAATTAACCACTGCACACCCTATAAAATTACGCTCAGCTGGAGTTATGTGGAAGTACGTGGACGAAGACTGCAGGATCTAACTGGAGGACTTCGGAGATAAAGGAAGAACAGGAGTCGACGGGCGAAGAAGATTAAAGACTGGTTCACGTGAAGTACATATAATACTGTCTATGATATACGGATTCAACATTGAAATTGTTATTATTATTATCTTATTTTTTTATCATAAAAATCTTGTTTTTTCCGAGTAAAACGAGAGAAGGGTACAAATACCACCGTAGTCTTTGGAGTGTTAATGTAAATATATATATAAGTATTGTGTTTGAGTTTTTCTTTTCTTTCTCTTTTTTCGGTTTCGTAAGTATATCTACATAGCTTTTCTTTTACCACTCTCACCCCCAATCGACCGGGTTAATGTGCACACCGTTCTCGGGGTGACCTTTTGCGTCTCTTTTCCACGCGATGCGCGTTGCTTTACCTGCCGCTCTATGTTTTTCCGCCAGACTATTGTGTACCACGCAGGTAATTTAATACCTGGCAGACAGTGACAACGGGATTTCCCTACGGTGAATCCCTCGTCCTTCCACCCAGTGATCCCGTGAGATACGCGGAACAAAGTTAGGTATTACAAACAATATCATTCATAAGTATGATAATAATAATAATAATAATAATAATATTATTATAGTTATTTATTTCATTTTTTCCTCTTCGTTTGTTTGTTCCTCGTGCTCCATGCATTTTATATGTTGTAGAGTTATAAAAGTTAGTTAAAAATTATAAAAGAGAATTAAGAAAAAAAAAATATTCAAAAATATTAACTTGTACATGACGTTACATAAAATCGTATACAATTGTTGCTTATATCATAATCACAATAATAATAATTATTATTATTGTAAAGGAGTAAAAACATGAAACAATTAATGGGGTAAAAGTTAATTAATAATAAAAATATACCAAGTTCCAACTCGTTATCTTTCACGGTTATTATTTTAATATAGTTGAAACTATTGATAAAGTTAAAATTTACCAATTTTAAAATATTACACACACAGGCAATAACAATTTTAAAATGTGCATGTATAATAATTGTATATAAATAGTGAACAAATAGTTGTTTTTACTGATTATTCGACTGCAGTTGTTTCCATATCAATCAAACAATAATAATTTGTATCGTCTTATATTATGATATATTTTATGAATGATTTATTTTTAATTATTAATACAAAATGTCATTAAAAATTTGCAATAAAGGGTATACAAATTGGATCTGGTTTTTTACGTCATTCATCAGATGATACTTATTCTAAAATTATATTTTCAACAGAATGAACAATTGTCTACTTATCTTTTAGGGACGTGGATTTGGGGTTTTAGATACCTATTTGTAAAACAAATAAACAAAGCTGTACTGTAAAAAGGTTTTCTATCGACAATTTAAAACTCAATGAATAATCCTTATTATGAATATTGAATTTTTAATGTAATTATTTTTTTTATATAAAATTGCTGTTGTAATAATGAATAATATGCGACGAATTAATGGAACCTGTCATGTTACATGAGTAAAATAACGGCAGTGTTCGGGCCGGAAACATTATTCAGATCAAATCTCTAAAACGACCTGGCGGAATATACCTAATGTCTTGCAATACGTCTGAAATATAACCAAATAGAAGTTTTTTTATCTTCCTGGTTAAAAGTTTAATACTCGGATAAACAATCTTAAACATTACATATAAAATTTACAAGTAAGCGTAATTTTATGGTAATACAAAGAATCAACCGTTGACAATGTTCCCGATATAAAATAAACAAATCCATCAAAATTATGACAAAAGTTATTGTATATATGAGTATATATATATATATACACGATGGGAACTGTAATATAAATGATAAATTATTATATAATAAGGATAATATTATAATTTGAATAAAAATAATTGTAGTTATAATAATAATAATAATAATGTATTTTATGTAAATAACTATATTACTTTAATTAGTTAATATATAATATACAAAATCAATGAATTAAACAATGTAGGTTTCACCGCATTCATATTAACTGAACTATATTTAATATTTATTTATATGTATGAGTATCAGATTTATGGTAAATTTTAGGCAAAATATAAAAAATACCCAAAAGCTTGACGGTTTTAATGTTAATACAAATTAAAAACAAACCGAGGGATCTAAGTTGTATTGTTGATAAATATTTTTATTTTTTTTATAATAAGACGTAGTTTCGTGCACTGAGAATAAAATTATTAAGGTCATCACAGTGCAACAGCTAAAAAAATGTACGAAGTTTTTCAAATTTAATTAAAACCCATATGGTTTGAAGAAAAAAAATGTAAAAACGAATAATTACATGACTGCGAAACAATAATGAATAATCTGTGTTATACAATTTCCTTTTCTAGTGGAAATGTATACATAAATGATTATTTACATTGTATAGTAATTACCAATCGAAAAAAAAAAAAAATGAAATTATAAAATAAATATATTTTATAATTTCTGAAACATTATTCTGAAATTATATTTTGCCTTAAACTTTTTATAACGTCAATATGAATTCATATAGTTATTATATGAATTGAACACTACAATTTTCTTATATACTACACTATTCATATTATACTTATACGTATGGCTATTTTCTCACATAAATTTTTAATATAATTTTACTGAACTATGTATTGTTTTATACATTTTTCATTAATGTATATGAAAATTTGATTCTACTCCATCAAATTAATATTATGGACTACATTGTTTGCGGTTAATTTTTATTTTCGATACAAGTCTAATAAGCTATGACTTTTAAGACCCAGTAGAACACAATGGCATGGAATACTGTAGAGCAAGTGTGGCTAGCAGCGTTTGGATCTGAAATCATAACGACAAATACACATTAACTTTATTTTATATGATTAATACGATTAAATACATACTTTTTTATGGTAAATTTATTTAATTATAATTTAATCATAACTATAGTAATAACAAGAATAAAATAAATAATAATGATATGTAAATCACTGGCGATGGTTCTTTTGTATAACTACTCGATAAAAGTTTATTGAACGTGGAAAACGTGTTTGTTCAAGCCGTAAAGAGTCTACTAGAAAGTATGGAAGTATTTGAAGTTCAGTAACTGAACTTGCCAACTGTTGGCATTTGAAAACTTTTTGTTTGTCTTTTATCACTTCAGAAGTTGATAATAGTTATGTGCATTAGAATTATCAAACGAATAATTTTATTTATTATAACTATCATAAATATTACATAAAATAATAATAAAAATAATAAATAATAATTTTTGTGAAAATGATAATTATTTTGTCCACTTATTGAGATATAATAATAATGTCAGCGTAAATGCACACCGAGCCAAATATAAATAAAATTATCAATAAAATTTTAGCTACGTGCTTATTGGATAACCTTCTAAATGTCTCTAGTATAAAATGTACGGGAATGAATTATAATGAAACTGCAATAATTTTAATAGAATTCAAATTAAATGTTTTCTGTTAAGTTAATTTATATATGGACATTGTTAGAAAATCAGTGCACCAGTCATCAGTATATTTGCTGGAATTTCTTTATTAAGTATAATAGGTATTTTATGAAATACTGACTGAAATTTTTATTCGTGGTTCCAGAGCTAATTATTTTTCACCACTTTAAAAAAATAGAAAAGTTCATAAAAAAAAGTTGTAAGTATCTATAAAAGGAAATTTTTACAGTTACGACGTATAACTTCACTAAATCAGGTTTTTATTACAAATATTTTAGTTGCTATTCAAATGATAGCTATTAATAAAACAGTTGAATGAAACAAAAATTAGTTAATGATGAATAATTGTTAATGAATATATAAATAAATAGTAAATATTTCGTATTAAAATCGGTTTTTTTATTTATTGTTGCAAAATCGACCTGTAAAATAGTTAACACATACTTATTGATTTTGAAGCGACAAAAAAGAGATTGGTTCAAGTTTATCTATTAAAAACGACAAAAAAGTTTCTAATAAATAGTATGAAAAAAACGATAATTTTATCGTGATACTAAAGATAATACCCAAACATATTGAAAAACCTTAGTTTTATAAAAATAATATTTATCCTTGTATCAATTGTTCTGCTGATTTAAATACTTCTGTGACTATGACAATACGGAATAATATGATTAATTGATACATTTTTATGTATGTATTGTACACATTACAATTAATAGTAATAGAAATCTACAAAATATTTTATTTTTCACTATTACAGCTTATTATTTTCAGTTCACCGCAATTTTGCCTTCGTGATATACAATTTGTCTTAATAAAATCGAACAGTTATTGCAAATTAACAGGTTAGGTTAGAATTTAATTTTTCATAAAACGTTAATTGTAAGCCACAAGAGAACGTACAGAATTATGAACGTGAATATTTCCCGTAAAAATATATGTATCGTATAGACATTGCGTCGGGAGAGAAGGCGTTTCGAATCTCGAAAATTTCGAAAATCAACCAAATATTTCTCAAAACGTTACCATAATAGGAACATAGTAATAAGTATATGATTTAGACGACCGTTTAAACTCGGGGAGACAATCAACTTATGGCACGCTGCCAGTCGAATACTCCTTGCTACACGCCTGCACGGTTAACTGACCGTGAACCGATATTACTTTCTGCAGAAATAATATGGCTGATAGCCGAAACAATAATACCGAAACGTAAATAATACAATGTGTAATACATTTGCGCCGCCGTGAAGTTGCTTTCGCGTAAAGATAAGGCGATTCAAGTGCAATTGCGGTCGTCGCACTAGATAAAACGCACTTCTCAGGCGTGGAAAAGGAGTGAGTAGTATTGTTATGTTGCGCTCACACACACTACCAGTTGCATTTCACACACATCGCACAAATTAATGAAGTTCAGTTCAAACTTTAGCGATATTGCACCTTGCATTCAAGATTTCGCTTTTGCTCCGTTTACATTATGTATTGTTATTGATTAGATTAGTAATTGACTATTAAATGACAGTTTTAAGCAGAAATATATATTTACATGCATCGATTAAAAAAAAAAAAAAAAAAAAATTAAAAATCAACGAATAAAAAATAAACAATCCGTAAAACTATAATAGGCTGATTGGTTTTTTTTTTTTTATATGATTCTAAAATATATGTGTAGAAAATTGAAACAGTATTGTATTTGCATTCAGTATGTTGCGTTTATTGTTTGTGAATTGAATTAATTCTTTGAAATAATTTCTTTATAATGTTCTCTACAGTGTTTAAATTAAAATATTGTTTTTTCGTTTTGCCTTTGAACGTTATTAAAATGTTACGTTTGATATAATGCGAAGAAGTATAAAGTTTTGTCGATTTTCGTTGACTTATTGTTTAGGATTTATTAAAAAAAAAAAAAAAAAATTTAAAATTAAGATGAATTTCATAGGTAAAACGCAACAAAGAAATAATACAAGAAACCTTTTGTTTAAAATTCGTAACGTAATTATTTTTTTACGTCAGACAAATGTTTATTGTCTTTTAGTATATGTATATCTTAAGTTATGTTAAAGAAAATTATCTTGAATCCTGTTATCGGACATTGATCATATTTTTTTCAGATTTTTTCGTAATAACGTTACACGTAATGTTTTGGACCCCTGGTTCTTTCTCTGTAGCAATCGAAAACAACATGATAAGAAAAGCAGCTAAAAATATTCAAATCACGTTAATTTCCAGGCTGTTGATAAAATATGAGATTTTGTAATATAATTCAATGTTTTAGAATATTTAAAATAGTAATAAAGAAAAACTTCAGCTCTCTCTAATTTATAATTAGGTTGGACCCAAAAAAATATGATATTAAAATACAAGAAATTCCGACTCTGCACGGAAATGGTACCCAACGTATTTTTATCGGTAGACTGAGCTCTTAAAAAACAAAAAAAAAAAAAAAAACATGACCGAATAAACAATGATAAAAGAAACAAAAAAAAAAAAAAATAAAAATATATATATATATAATTGACTAAGGGATTTGTCAAAAAATAATAAATTTTATAACAATAGTAAGTACAAGAATAATAAGACGATACACAAAATTACATTTCTGTAACAGCAGAAGTGGTTGTTTTTAAAGGCGTGTAATGTGTAAATAATAACTAGTGAAGGTAAATTTTGTATAATTCCGATGCATAAATAAAGGACATATTGGCGGGTATAGTAGCTTTTGTTCTTGTGAGTATTTTAAATTTTATTTTCTTATTATTATATAATTTCATAGTCATAGAATACTGTATGTTCTACAATAAAGATTTTTACAATTAATTTTGCTAAAGTTTTTATGTAATTCTGATTGTATCATGATATAAATACTTTTTTATAAGAATACATATTAGTTTTGTTTTAGCCGTAAAACGTGAAAATAAATTATTTTAAGTACTATGAACAATTTTTTATAAGAGCTTTCGATATATTTCGATTACAGTGGTCACAGCCACAAATCGTGTTACGAATTGTGATTAAAAATGAGTATAACTAATTAACGTTAGAGATATAACTATTAAAATTGCTATCACGATGCAATAATTGATTGAAAGTAATTACGGGAAAATATGCTACCATATGCGTTTGTGTAGTAGGCATAAAGATGAAAGAATATTTTGGTAGCGTTCACTGAACGATGTTACCGGTTTAATGGTTCCGAGAAAGAATGAAAACTGCCGTACATTAAACAAACGCAAACAGACACGCCTTAGATTCCACTTCTAAGCATTATATATGTTTGTAAGTCTGTAGTCCAAAACTTGTTCACGCAGAGATCACAGGTTAACCTTCACACTCGGTTGATATTCTGCATACCCTTTTTCGTAGGATATTGTCAGAGAGATATAATCAAGTATTAATACAAATTGTACTTATTCCGACGATTAGTCAATGTGCAATCATTGGGCTATCGATTGTTATCACTCCTATTCACCCGCTGTTTTACACGACATTTCACATACCTACAAATTGTACGATTGAGCAGAGATAACAAGCCGGGTCAATATTACATAGACATTTTCTCCAGTAAAACTATACATGATTAACGTCAAAAATCAGGTTTACATAAATTCAAAAGTCATTTATCAAACTCGCGTTCGGAATGTCGAAATGTGCTGTTGTACAATAGTTAAAAACGATATTTCGATGTCTTTCATAACTGGGAATATCAACGTAACCTACAGGACAAGCCACTGTATACTTGACTTTATATGTGCAGTATGACGCAACATTTAACGACACGATTGTTCAGAACATTTTGAAAACTATTTGTAAATTCTATAGACTAGATAAATTGTATGTTTGATGAGTAAACACAGAAAAAACTTTTGTAAGCTAATTGCTGATGAATTTTTTTTTTTTTTTAACGTTTTCCATCAATTCCATTGACTTTTAAATTCGATAACAAAATAATGTGATGTCAGACGCACGTCGACTGCTATGCACGGATAAGTGGTTAAATCGATTCCATGCATCATTATTATTATTATTGCAATAAGCTCATTTCAATCTGTGGTTTTAATGGGAAAGATAGTAGAATATATAGTGTATACGTTATACACATTTTGGTACTTTTACGTGCCGTGGTTGGACGCGTCGTCCAATGCAATAATGAAAGAATATAATTATCCACTATGATCATATAGATTTACATATATATTTGGATCAAACACATCACACACGGTTACGGAACAATGCAATTTAGTCGTAAATGGTAGTACCTGAGGCTATTCAAGCGGTGTAATGGCCATTACCATGCAACATTTTAAGGGTATCCGTTGAAATACGGTAATTTTCTGTTTTATCTTTAAATGCATTATTTCTCTACAACCACATTGGACTAAAATTTTACAAATTATATTGAATTTCATTATTCCACACTCGTCTCAATCACTATCAATCACTATCATAAACAGTGACAAACCAACCTAAGAATATTCGGGTTTTTGAGGTGCAGTGAATGAGTGGCAAGGTGGACAGTATTGAATAATAAAATATAATTTTTGCTTCTATGTTTACTATGAAATCCATCATCCTACTCTCTTTTCTGCAAAAGCATGTTGTGACATGTTTGCTATAAAACTATTGTGAGGATAACGATAGTTGTTTGATGTCAGGCGCTATATATAATACGGTTTCTTCATAAAAACGTTATCATCTTAGTGCATATATGTGAGGGTGGCTTATTGTGTGTAATAATTTCTAGCCATGTGGTAGGTCAAAAATTACAATATTCAAAAAGGGTACGAAAGAAAAAGATAAGGAGGAAATGGTGGCTTTCTACTAGTTTTCATAACACAATACATCACCCCTTTCTTTCCATAAATGTTCAAGCATGCATTTGTTCGTAATGACATGGTACAGAATTCGGTAATGCGTATAGTTATAATATCGTTATGTATCCAAATAAAAATGATTATATTCATGGTAAGTACGTGTGTGGTTTGTACGACGAAATTTGACGATATAATTGATGAATTACTCAAATTTATCCTAGTTGCGGAAGAAAGATAAAATACTTGTGTTGAGTGAAAAACAATAATATTTGTCTGACCTAGAAAAATTTTTTATATCTAAAACAATGAAAATATCGAGCAAACTGTAGCCTATAGTTTTTTAAATGGTTGGATTCGTATATTCAAATAAATGTAAATTTATATTTAAAGAATATATGTTTTGTATTGAAATATTTGGAATATTTATTAAATTATGTAATAATTTTGAAAATTAAAACAACTAAAAACCTAATATTTTTATCCACAGCAAAATCCATCGTAAGTCACATCATTTAAAGTGTTAAATCAGCCAAATAAATATAAATATAAAAAATAAATAAATCTATGTACTGGGTAGGAATTATATAGTTGTAATGAATATTTATTAGAAGAAGAAAACAAATTTTGTTACTAGTCATTAGAAGATTCATGGGATCAACAATTATTATTGCAAAATTGGCCATAAAACCAAAAGAATTTAGTTTCGTTTATTTTAATCGATGAGATGTGATTACTCATGGTCCTTAACAAATTTCGTTTGGTACAGCAAGGGACCTTGTAAATCCTAAAAAAATATCTTAGGTATAAGTTTAGTCTTTTACCTGAAATAGTCAGGCCACTTTATAGTAAACTTCTAAAGATTACGGTTATAAAAGAACCTATACATTCATCAAATAGAGAGAGCAGAAAATAAAAAATGTAAAAAGTTGTTAATATAAAATTATGGGTTTAGTAATTTGCTCAGTTAAAAAAACGCATACTTACTAGTGGTTTTTAAAAAATATCTATAGTAAATATAGATTTCACAGATTTATTTTAAACAAATTTGGTTCGGCAGTAAAATATTATCTATCCATTCCATTTTTAAATCCCACCCGATTAAATTTTAATTTAAATTAATTTTCAGTTGCTCAAAATCTTGCGTGATTAATGAAATGAAATTATAAGTATAATTCCACAGGTAATATAAAAATATACGATGAAATTATCAGATGTTCCATCTAAAATATTCTCGACTTGAAGAGCGAAAACGTGGCTAGAACGACTTAAGCTATAAAAAGAATTACATTTTCTAATCCATATATTTGTAAATAGTATATGCAATCAGGCAAACAGTAGTTTTCATAAACGATTGATTCGTGTTTGTGGGTACGCAGCGATATTAGAATTATTGCGGCAGAATTTATGCATATGCATTTTTTATTGACGCGTATACGACCGTTGATTCGACGTTTATTAATTATTAATCTACCCTTCTGAATAGTCGTTCTCTTGGTCGTTGAATAAACATTTCACTCTTAGTTTGGTTTCTCTTCAGATATTTTCTAAAAAGTGGATAAATCTTAATTTCGTAGACATAATATGTACATACAATTTTATTATTTTTAAATTTCTGTATTTTCGCACATATTTGTAAAACACCATATAGGTAAAATATTTTTATAAGTCAGTAAAATACTGCAATGACACTTACATTTTTGGTATTATATTCACTCACTCAAATAGAGGAAGTTATTTTTTTTTACGCTTATTATTTTTTTAAATACAGGTTAAGTATATCATTAAATTTACAAATTAGGGAATTCGTATATATTTTTAATGTGTTAAATAAAATGTATGTGAGTATTGATATGAAAAAAAAAACATTTATAATTACGATATTGAATAAATAAAAAAATATTTGTATCTTCTTTTAACATAATATTCAAATATAACCAACTCGTCACATAAATATTATTTTAAGTGTTATATGCTATAAACTAATTCTGAAAACTTTGAAAAACGTGTTATCTTGTGTAATACACATAACATTCATACTCTATTGGTACATTATAAAACACATAAACCTACCTATACAATTGTTTGAGCTTAAAAAGATTTGAACAAAATTTAAATAATTGTACATTAATATTTTTTTGTTGACCAACCATATGTTATATTAATATTATGAATATCAACCAAAAGGATGCTTTGTATTCAATTTATCATTTAAAAACCCATAACGAACTTCTGTTTAATTTAATTAACTTGTGGTCGAAACACGTCACATGCATTATCATTTGCCTATTAAACATAACATTTAACTGTGTATATATACATATA
This sequence comes from Sipha flava, assembly GCF_003268045.1. Lineage (NCBI taxonomy): Eukaryota > Metazoa > Arthropoda > Insecta > Hemiptera > Aphididae > Sipha > Sipha flava. The sequence goes on along the minus strand of NW_020273144.1, from coordinate 1,988,260 downwards.
CAAACAACGGAGAAAAGGAAAACATAAAGTTTAATAGTTGTAACAAAATGAAACTAATAAGCAGACTTAGTTCATATTATTGAAGAATGATATTAGTGTAAATTAATAAAACCCAAGGGCACATAAAAATATAAAGGAAACTAAACTTAAATAATCTTAAAATTATTTAAAATTTTGTGTAATAATATAACTATAATGTTTTTGAGTAAAAAATCTTCATATTATTAGTACTCCTTAAAAATGTAAATAATGCCACGTATGCACGAATCAAATTATTATTTTTTCAAACAAAATATTCGGTATATTTGTTTTTGATCGTATTTTTTTCCTAATTTAACTCTTTTGTTTTCCAGTAGCTTCTAAATATTCTATACTAAAATCACACCATAACGCACTGTCATTCTTTATTAAACGAAAATGGTAATTATGTAAGCATTAAGTATTTATATACTTGCATTAAGTAGTTGAGCTATGGTGTTTTGAGTTACATAAAATATTTTTTAATTTACTCTCATAACGTCGTTTATATAGTATTGAACGCTTTTAGATCAGTTCTTTTTAACATTCATACTTGTAACTTAGCAATTAAAAATGACCATTTCAATTTTCGCAATTTTTGCGTTCAATCACTTTTTGCTTAAATTGACTGTGAATGCTTAATTTCTAACTAGTTTTTTGATTTAAGATGAAATCAGGATTTACGTATATGTATTTTATACGATATATAAACAGTCAATATTGCAACGTTGGCGCAATTGATACGATTTTAAAGCCCCTTTCTGAGTAGCATGGTTAATATTTATGCACGCCTTGGTGATATTAAATATTATTCACAATCATTGGGAAATCGGGATGAAATAAAAAAAAAAGAAAAAGAAAGAAAGAAGAATGTCTTCGCCACACCAGTTCATGATGATATCGATTTGTCAAAGATGATATACCAAATATTTTGGTTGGTGGCGATAAGGGGTATAATCTAAGGATATGCAATAGAGTCGTGGGCGTGTAATATAATATGCAAGACTAAGGTAATTGAAAATTGGTTTCACTTTTCAGTTTTCATTTGTTGATATGGATAAATTATTATTGGTGATTAATCATAAACGTGTTTACTTAAAATATTATTCAGATCAAGAAGAGAGAAATAGTGAGAGATATTTTCGTAATTTAATTTTCATAACGTGAGAGTTAATATAATTTAATAAATTATGATTTTTTAAATCACACAAAATATATTATGATTATACAAGACCAATATTAAAATAAAACGAAAAATTTATTATTTTATAAGGTTACGAGTGACTAGACTCTAGGTGTCTAATCTCTCCATAAAGGGATTAATGGGTCCAGGGAGTAGAGCCTCTTGTTTTTATCGAAACCAGTCTATTATAACATGTCAAGTGATGATTATATATCAATCACATGTTCGTTAATACATTTAAATATTGGCATCAATATAATATATGTATTAGTCGCCTAGTTATTAATACGTTCGAACATTATTTCGAAGGAGTTTTATTACTTTAATGATAATATCCATCATATGCATCTCGTACTATGCATTTCGTTTTTCTTTAAACATTGGCCCTGCAGTCAGACATTGTTCCAATGACGGTTTGTCAAATGTTACGCACTATTAATGAATAGTGTATGCGTGAAAACATAATACATAAAACCGTTCGAAAGCGAAAATAAAATAATAAAATTAATCTCCTTTATTCTTTACAATTTTCGTTTTTCTGTACACCACATCACCATTGTTTTCAATAACGCCATACTATATTGAAGAAATTTTAAAGATTTTACTCGTTACACGGCGCGTGTTGCGTTCGCATACTCTACCTCATCCAAAGCCTCAGCACGTCGTAGCGCTCATGTAGCACTACACTGTAGTACGAAAGCGATATTTTCACGCCAGATGTTTCCCATAATACTATTGAACATAATAAAGTATGCCGGGAAGGAAAAAGAAAAAAAAAAAGTAATTCTCAAAGACGATGTATGTATATTGTATATATCTACGTAAAATATTGACCTCGTATTATACTTATTGTTCGTCGTTTCACGCACAGTTTTCAGGTTTTCGGTTATTACGTTTACGGATTAACAGTGTATTCAAAAGTACCGAAGCCATATGAGAATGGAAAAAGGGAAATCGTTAAAAATTATAATTCAAATACCATCGTCACCTACTCGGTCAGCGAGTTAAGTAATGATACGTGTTGAGTCACGCCCACGTCTACTTAAAAAATCACCGAGAAAATCGTTCGAATATTTAGTATTATTGAAACAAACACCCAGGGATATTAAGAACAGTTGATTGCTGTGATATGTATTCGATAAACAAACATTAAAAATTAAAATTATTAAGTAATCTGATTGGGATTAATGTTCATTTACAATTAATATTTTGTACAAATGATTAGAGATGTAATGTACCGGTTTGTATCTTCGTTTTAGATGGTATTCAAAAATGTGTATAAAAGGCATATATTTCACAAATTAAATTGCTTGGTTTTATTGATACATAACTCAAATACGGTGTATGTGGATTTTTTTGTGTGTCACTCATTGTAATCATTGAATTATGGAAACTTATAACGAACGATAGTGTACGCTGTTTAGTTAATGTTAAATTACAGTAGATTTGTAAAGTATCAAAACTATAACATTTATTATAAATATAGTTTAAACCTTCATTTTGTATTTTTGGTGTATATATACCGGTTTTATAATTTTTTTTTTTTTTTTTTTTTAATGTAAATTATTCTTTGATTAGTCGGTCAATGATATGAGAAAATTAAAATGGAAACCTTACCATTGGAATTTCATACAAAATCGTTTGACACTAATAAAATATGTATTCGATTGAAAATGTATAAAGAATAACAATCAATTTCACGTTATATTGCAAAACAATAACTTTGGTAATGTAAAAAAAAGAAGGTATCTGAACTCTGTTGAATTATGTTTTAAAATTAATAATATATTCACATGTATTATAACCTAATAACTAGGGACGGATGTCCATGCACTTAAAATTATTGTAATATAAATAAATTTATGTATAAAAAATTTAAAATATGCATTTTAGCTAAAAAAACTACAACAAAATATAAAAAGTAAAATATATCTTACCTTAATTATTAAAAATTAAAAAATTAATTATAATTTTTAAGTAATCAATTTTTATGAGTTGTTATTTTTATATTATATTATATTATTATATTTTTAATATATTATACTAATTTACAATATGAGCATTATACTTTGATACAATAGTTTTTTTTATTTTAATAAAACTTGAGTCGAAAAACATTTGGAACAAACATCATTATACGGATTTTTTATTTATCATTTATCTACCCGTTGGTTTAAATATTTTTAAAAAAGTTAAAAAATATACTGAAATATGCATTGTTCTTAAAATTCCACAAATATTTATTTAAAATATAATACGCAAAAAGATGCGAATTACAAATAATGTTTATTATATTAGGTAATTGATTTGGTTGAACGTGAATGAAATTTTTATCCAGGGCCATATTAAATTGAATCATTAGAAAGAAATATGCGATTTTATAAACACCCAATCCCTACTAATAACATATTTTAATTAATTCGTTCACTATTGGTAAAAATAAAAATAAATTTTAATGAAATAATTTTGAATAATTATTTCCTTTATACCTGTAATTACATAACATATAAGTTTGTCCCGAAAAGCCTATAGGAAATACTTGTCGTTACGTACTCCATGCGATGAGTTGTTTTAATAAAACTGACACCATTACAAACAAAACGTTTTCGGAGTACAATGACAGAGGTAGTGAAAAATTATGTTGGTGGAAATGAGTGATAAACTCGTCGGGACGGCTGAGTTGAATTGGAACCAGGAATAGAAGAAGTTTAGTTGTGCGGTCGAGTGGGAGCATTACAGTAACTTTTTTGAAGAGGGTATTTCTGTTTTTGAAGATTTTTCAAGGTCGATTAAACGTCTGTGAATGAAAAGTTATGTTGGAAATTTACACACTATGTCTTGCATACGTAATTTTCATTCGAACAGTTGGATAGGAAAGCGAACTCAAAATGTATACATGTATTTACATTTAATAATAATGGTGAATAGACACGTATGTGTAAAACTGCAGGTTTGCGCATGCATGTATACGAAACGAGGGAAAAAAGAGCGTTTCGATAAACAGATAAGTTCGCACCGAACAGTTGCGACGTATTCGGTCGTTTGAACGGTCTGCGGATAAAGCTTGTGTGCACCGATGAATAACGATTTGGGACGGACTGTATTCGTATAACCAATAGCTGGTGAGGACGTATGACGTTCCGTCAATGAACCCGTGTACATACTTGAAATTCCAATGTGTATCGAATGACGAACTACGTCATAATATGAAAACAATCTTAAGGGATCGTTTTGTGAATGGTGAGACGGTTATAGAAAAACTAACAGGCCAAGCAAATATTTGTTCATGAACTTTCATTAACACGATTCTTTGACACGTGATTCAGTTCCATGTGAACAAACACAACGTAAAATATAATTAGAAAAAATACAACTCTTTTGTTTTCTTTTTCTTTTTTCATGCCCGAGATAAATTTCGCTTGTTATCGTTATGTTTTGAACTCTTTAAAATCTTTCATCATGCCATTTTTAAGAAATACATTTTGATGACCACGAACTTCCCTCATTATTTTTGTACTCTAGATGAAGACATTTCTAACCGCGTCAACTGGAACCTTTTGTTGTTTTTTATATTGACAAGTTATGCTCTGTATTGTTGTACAACCTATACAATATTTGTTTGTTGTAAACCTATAAAATTTTGTCGAATTCTCCATCGTTGTTCGAAACTCAAAAACTATTTTACCGTATAAATCTTGTTATAAACAATGTACAACTTGTAGAACTAATATAATCGTAACTCGCAGTAAAATTTAAACAGTTTTCATAAATAACTAACCAATCGTACATCATCGAAAAAGCAACCAAACATTAAACTTTAATATACTTGCTACTGATCATATTACAAACCGTATATTATAATCAGATAAATTATTTAGCCTTTGAAAATGTAATGAATATCGTATATTAAGCATAGAAGATGAATTTTAACATAAATATTGAAACATTCAAGCAAAAAATTTTATAAAATAAAATAAATAAAATATAAATAAATAAAAATAAATAATTAAGTACGAAGTACTAAGTATAATTAAGTATAATAATTAATATCAATTAAGTATATTTGATGGTTTAGTTGTAGAAAAGAGAATATTTTACGTGCATTTTGTAACTTTCACTAATTCCAATGTTATTTTATTCTCTAAAATTTCGTCTGACTTTTTCAAATTAATTTTGTATCCGAAAATGTAATTATAGTGTTAATTAACAGATTGTAGAATACTGTAGAAAAAAGCTTATAAATGGGTTATTTACGTATATGTGCGTGAAATACAGAATAAAGAGTGTGTATACAAATATTGTATTTATTTCTGTCCAAAAAAAATTATAAAAAAAAGTTATAATGGTGAATAGTGATCTGTTTCAGATAGTATCATGGTAAGAATATATTTAAAAATTTAATTCCATTAAATTTTTTTAAACTGTATATTTTATTAATAAAACGCAAACAATGAAAGTTAATAAATAAAATAATCCACTTTAAGGAATTGGTTCAAAGACTTAAAATATAAATGTCTTCTAACGGCTGTATAGAATCGTGTGCAGTTTGAAGTTCGGCGAGCAATGTATTTTATGTGCTATGCTATTTAAACGATATCAATCAAAACGCGTATAGAAAATATGATAATTACCAAAACATTATGAATCAATGGTCGTAAATTCAACGTACTTTAAAAATTAACATGTACCTATGACATAATCTCTTAAGACATTATAACGGTATAACACACGTCAAATGGTTTTAGTTGATCGATTTAATATGTCAAACGTACAATTTAAATAACAACAATAAAAAACCCAACGAAAAGAATGCGTGTTAATATTATTATTTACCCTCTGTTAATTCACAACTTAAAAATAAATTTAAATAGTACTAAGTAATATCTACTGAAATTACGTCTTATTTACATGAAAATTTATAAATTGTTAATGTATTTATTATTAATTTTAGAATTTACAAATACACCATTCTATTTTTAAAATCGATAGCTTTTAAGTGTCCATCGTAGACGTCGTTGTAACCGTTTATAATCAACTTGATAAAAACAGATTTTCAACAATAGAATTAAATATAGTTGTCTTTTGTTGAAATTCTTTTTCTAATCGTGTTGAATACTAAAGATTTATTAGATTTAATTAAATGGCTCTATGGTGTTCTATCGTTGACAACCTATCTTTATAAAGTTGAATTTAAATGATTACAGCTAAATTTAGTAGCACATTCATTCCGATTTAAATCAATACAATGCATATGAATTACGAATTAATTTATGGCAACAAATAAAAAGCTCTAATATAATACTAATTTACTTGTTCTAAGATATGTTTATATTTTTAATTGTATTAATTTTTTTATTATAAAAGTTATAAATAATATGATAATTCAATTTAAACTTAAATACAAAGTGAAAACATTTTTAAATATTTAATAAAAAGTGATAGTAAGAGTGATTTCAGACAGAACAATTTATGCAACAAAAGAGACTATAATTTGAAAATTCCATTCATAAAATGTCAATAACTATATTTAAACTGAAAAATGGGATTTCGATTACGACGGCGTATTGGTTATGCATAATAGCTACATACATGTATTTCGAAATTGATACAAAATAAAAATTATATTTTGTCGAGATTCAACTATTTCATTAATAGTAATTTAATTTTATACTACCTATTATATGAAATATAATACATTACGATTAATCATTTATTAAAATAGAGTTATTCATTGTTCGATGTAGACCAATTTTAACAATATGAAGTTCAATCTGTATGTAGTAATATCAATGAAACTATAAATGGAATAAATTATAAAAAATTGATTATTTACATAAAAACAATTAATTGCCGTAATATATAGTTTATGGTGGTAATTCCTGAAACTAAATTTGATTAGATCTGAATAAATAAACTATCGATATTTATGAGTTTCTAAAATTATTGATAGCTTAGCTTACTAATTAGATTTAATAATTGAATTAGATATGAATTTAACTAAAAAAAAAAAAGGGTGACTTCACGGTAAAACGAAATGTAGAGCGAATGGTATTACTGTATTAGTATTTTGAACTTGAAATGAATATACCTTTGCTCTTGAAAAAATAACTTTGAGTGAGAGAGGTTTGGTGATCAGTTTATATTTTTTCAAAAGGTTGATGTAGTTGAAGAATCTAATTTTTTAATAAGATAGGAGGTTAAACTTTAATGTTCTAATTTACACAAAAAAAAGGTACAAAAAAGTACAAAATAATTTCAAATATTTATTAACTACAATTTCATTAAAATAATTTGAATTTAAAAAATGTCTAAATAACTAGTATCGTTTTAATGAAAAATCGTTGAAGTATCCGATTTTGTCAAAATTTAATTTTGTGACGTTTGTAAAAAATTTTTGTTACATTCCGATAGATTTTTTTTTTTTTTTTTTGTTACAAAGAAAATCTTAAGAATAATCTTATATTCTTTTTCTTGAAGCTAAGAAAACATTACATTTTCAATTACATATAAATAGCTCAAAAAAATCTTTTGAAATACAATTGATAGAAAACGATGATATAAGCATTCGAGGAAAATGTCAAGTTTCTCTGATTTTTTTTTTTTTTTTTTTTTTTTTTTTAGTTACGATGAAAACAATAATTCGATTTTGTCAGAAGCCGGTGTGCCGTAAATTTAGCTGATTTTTCAGAGCTTTTACAGTTGGAAAATTCGTAAAATGATTCTTTTTAAAGTACCGACTTGACAACATTTTCAATAAAAAATATTTTATGAATGTGATGTTCGGAAAGATCGTTTTGATCGAAACCGTGTGCACAGTCCAAAAACAACCTTTGATTTGTTCCCGGTATAATTATTAAAAATAAATATTTCGAGACCGGAAAACCATATTCAACCAAATAACAGTGCGTAACTGATTTCGAATTTTAGTATTCCGATTTTCGAACAAACCATAAGCGTTCCTGTATGCTACGCTCTCGACAACTCGCAATTTTCCAGGGATTGTAAGAAGAAAAAAAAATAACATTAAAAAATAAATAATCTCCGACGCGTCATCCGCGTTGAATCTGTTTTTTTTTTTTTTTTTGAACATTATTACTTTTCGCTGAAAAGGAGTTACGAACAGTTTTGTAAAAAGTTCATGACATTTCGCTAGACATCGAAAGGCATGCGCGCAAACACCGTCTACGTTTTCGCGTTTTGTCGAAACGGCTTTATCGAAACCGCGGATAACCGCTTAAATCTTTCGCGTCGAAACGCGCGTCATTCGTGCACGTGCCGCCCGTTCGGCGTACATACGATGACTCGCATTACAACGGTATTATCGTAACACCTTCGCGATGCTATCCGGGAAACGCGTCGGTTTTCGAACGGGCACCACGTGCGTCTACGTCGTCTCACTTCCCGTTGGTTGCGCAGACTGATTCGTACGATCGCATTATTACGCTGCGTGTTCACACAGCATCCCGACAAAAAAGCGAACGCAATTGAGCGAAGGCAAAAGAACAAAAGCAAAAGAGTGACAAACAAATGGACGCATAATGATTTGATTGAAAACAATTAGAATGAAATCATTTTATTATTAGTTTATTAAAATAAAAATAATTACGTAAAATACATTGTTTTTGATCCCTAGCTATTATTTATTGTTTGCTAAAAGTCGTGTATTTTGATAACACTTTCAACTATATGCAATACTTGTTAAATAATTGGAAATTGGTATTGTATCGTAACTATGGAAAATATTTTTTAGATTTTCTGCCAAATATCGATATGTTTTTTTTTTTTGGGGGGGGGGGGGGATTTTTACGAGTTATTGCAGTTTACACAAACCTCTAATTAAATGACTTGTGACTTGCGAATAATTTATACGGATAAAATTAATACGATAAAAATATCAGATATAAAAGCAATGCGCATTTCACTAGATAATAGTTTGTGAAATCTACATGTTTTCGCTCATATGCGTTTGCTCTTTTATATTAGTTCTTTTGACGCAGAACCGTTTACACGGAACCATTGTTGTTGTAGCGTGCCAAGTAATTTGTTTGACACGGTTACACAATGTTAAAATGCAAGGATATTTTAGATGAAATTTAAAATAATTTAAAAGAATACTTGTTAAGGTATTGATGATATTTATTAACACCTTTAATTGAATCAACATAAAAATAAAATAAAATAAAATGATAATGACAAATATAAGCCGAAAGTCTATACAGGATGGCTGGATACGTCTGAATTTGGTGTCGATTCGAAGCCCTTTTATATGCTGATTGATGACACATCTTTATTACTGACGCTTGAGTTTTTGTAAGATTACAAATTACTAATTTAGCTTGCGCGTGTACATTATGTTTTTACGTAACATCCTTTTTATGACCGGTTTATACATTTTTCAATATTTTTAATATAGATGAGTACAAGTTACAATGTCGTTCATTTATTGGTTACATAATACGTGATAATACATTTCAACCTTGGTAGTTTGGTATTACGTGGTATATTACTGTACACTTTCGGAATATGCGACGCATTAAACGTATTCGTGAGAGGGCAACATTAACGCTCCGCACGTTCGTTTTACGGTTTTTCGTTGACAGTCCCTGTTCACGTAACTTCGGTGCAAGTGCAGTGATTTGTCGGCGATGTACACACCTATGTATATTATGTGTGTATGTATAATATAATTGTCTGGGATGGTAATTATTATTGTTTAACGTTGCGGTGCGCGTAAAATCGAGATGGAGGGCCAGACATCGGTCGGTGGTATCGCTCTAAACGCTCATCGTCGAACGAACAAAAGAATATTATTATTACTATTATTATTATTATTATTATTATTATTATTATTATTATTATTATTATGAAAATCGATAGGGAAAAAGTTTTTGGCGTGGAACAAGTCGCGAAAGGCATAGAATGTTTTTCACTGATAACACTCGCGCGTCTGTAATGCGCAATATATAATACACACACACACGATATGAAAATACCTCGCTTCACCGCGCCTGACGGTACTAAAGACTACATTTTATTCAAATGTGCACCGATGATTCAATGCATGATTTCGTTGTCAGTTTTTTTTTTTATTTAAAAACTGTGTGCATGAAATGTTATTTTCTATATTTTACAATCCTCACTCAGAGCGTATGCATAAAACTGAACACTTTTACATCGTTTGGAATAAGTACATTTTTATTAAATGGATAGGTATTTGGCCAAATAAATAATATTTTTTAATTGCCTTCCAGATAAATTCATAATACGTTCTCAGTCAACACAATTTTTTTTTTTTTTTTTGTAGAAATAGAAATGTATTAGAGAATATCACTCATTAAATATTTACTATGGGACATTAAGAAAATTCGACTTACCAAAACAAAATAGCGTATTATGTAAAATAAAGTTACGGTGAAACTATTTGTTTTACTACATACAGTTAATATCTATTTATTATCGCCGTTTGAACATTTGTCTCGCTGCACACAAAATGTAGCCATAGACACCTACGTATGTTTTAACCAAAAAGATTAATTTTAGAAAACGAATTTATTAGTTTAGTTTATGTGTTTCAGAACACACTGAAAACTCGTCCTCAAAATTATGGTAAGATTTCGACTTTAATTTGGTCTAAAATGCTCTGTTACAAAAAACTGAATTCTCCGGCATTCTCACTTCAAGTTTTAACAAATATAAAACCATCCGTTCATACTTCGTTGATGCTTGTTCACGTAATTTATCTTAACGTTTGTGCTTTTGCCGTTTCCGAGGTACTTACATTTTACCAAACAAAACTTTGGCTCACAGCTTTCAAATGACTCATTTTAAGTGGGCCATTTGATTTTTATTAATACTTGTTTTAAATATAGGTATAATTAAACTGGATAAATAATTGAATTTATTACGACTTGCATGTATTTTTATAAATTATATTAAGAAATAGATGCTCAGATACTCATTGTATAATTAACCAAAAATACGTTGATTTCAAATTTAAAAGAACCACTCTCCAATATCAGTCACTCGTTCATGTATTTCACCTGATCCCAATATATAACTACTTTCTTTTTAAATATTTTATACGGTTTGTTTTAAATGTATATATTGATTATATTTTTATCCATACTCTAAATAATTATTTAGCGAAAACGAATGTTTCATTCAGATTTATAAAGTAAAGTATTAATCATGTATTCGGCATCATCATGCTAAAAGCTACTTGGAATCGATAAGAACACAAACTATGGAAAAATGTGCAAAAAGGAGTAATAATAAAGCAAAAATAATAAACAGATTTGTGTTCCAAATTACTTTAAGACTAAGAGTAAAGGACTGATTTGTAATTAAAATCTTATAAGCATATATAAGAGCGCTACTGGAAATTATTAAAGTGTAAGACAATTTTAAAATATAAACCTAAAATAAGTTATCGCAGATGTCGACACGAAAATCCTTTAACGTGAACGTTAATTTTTGCACTCTGCTTTACTTATACATCATCTCGATTAGATATTTTACCATTTAATAACTAATATTGTCTGTGCATTCGGTATTGAAAAAAAAACACGTTAAACATTAGAGATGTGTTGATCAGTATTCAATGAAAGGGGACGCGAACGGAAAACATGTTCTTGATTGGTTTTTATTAAGAACACCGGATCGGTTGGCCGTGCTTTTCTTTGTCGTGTAAAAAGCGTTAAGGGCACATCGAACCGTCGGTGACGGGTATCACCAGTATTCGTAACCGTCCGTCGTCCGTCATGCGCGCAGGACTTTGTGTAGTGTACGCTTTCTGAGAAATTTAAAAACCCAAAACGTACGTTCAATCCCTCCCGTGTCCCAAAGACGTGTCGATCCGTTTTCCAGGGCTGCTGTAGCGGATCCGGGTGCGCGCGCGTGTATGGGAGATAACGTATTTTTAATAATACAGACATCAACGTCAAGACCTAACCGAAGAGTGTCAAACGACATACCCGGCAGGGAAGACGCATTTAAGTGGGGGAGGGAATGTCGAGGATTTATACGCCTAACCCTAACCTATATATACACACACGTAACGCAACGGCCGAATTCACGTCACGCACGTACCTTCCAAAGACGCGATCGTCTCGCGCACGCGATGCCACGGGACACGTCAAACGCGTATCGGCGTATTTTCCGCGGAAACGACCACGCGCCCAGCAACCCGTTCACCCTGTCCACCCTGCCCCATTCCACTCTATGTGTACAAGGTTCGTTGCCTCACGAACACACGTGGGGCGATAAATCTGTTGGATTACATTTTTTATAACGCCAAGTACGTACGCGTCGGCTCCCGAAACCGATACACGCCACCGCCATAAATGTCTGAAAAAACTCTAAAAAAACATGTACGCGCGAACAGGACGACCTGTATCGCTTGCGATAGCCGACGATATCGGCTATTCGCACGGGTGGAACATTTTTCAATATTAACAAGAATGATAGTGATACGATTGTCCATTAGAAGCGCGGAGTCGGAACGGGTTAGTTTTTCTCGGTCGACGGGTTAAGCCGGGTAATAGGTTTCTCGGGTTCCGGGTTACTACTAACCAATCGAGTTACGCTAATCGGCTTTTATGTTCGGTCGGGTGTCAGGTTAACGGGTACGGTTACGGTATGCTATGTTTTGAATCCGACGCAAACTTGAGGTAAATTAACGTAAATTAGTGAAGTAGAGAAATATAAAGTTGTTACATATTGATGGTACTCGTCAAACTTTGTCAAGCAATAAACGATAGCGATGAACAGTACAGAAATTATCAATGTAGACAAAAAATACACAACACATTCGTTTTTCAAAATAATTTACAAAGTTTTGTTGACTAATGACTGTTCAGAGTTAATATTTTCTATCTTTCAAGTGCAACCGCCATCATCAGCTGAATGGGTAAAAATTAAAAGTAAACATTCAATTTCCAACTTTTTGCAAGTTTAAATATCAGCTATAAATATAGACCAAGTTCAATCATATAAAACATTTTAACTACCCATTTATTTAAATCAAATTAGTTCGCAATTTTACATGGTAAAAAAAGGTTAAATTAATAAACTGAACACTGGGCTTATGATCATTGATCACCAAGGAAATGTTGATCAACGTATACTAGTCAATTTTATTCAAGTAGTTACTGTTAATATTTTTGACTTGATCAAAAAATCAAAATTAAAAAATTAAATTTTGCTCGAATAGAGATAACATAACTAATATCAAATTGTGTTTTAATAGCATGATATTAGACGAATACCGAATGTTAATCATACATGCGAATTCCGATAGCGTCGACTTGAAATTTGTATTATTGTAAACTGTATATTTTATAAAAATGAAAATTTAATGACCATATGATATCATAAAACGTATATATGTTCCATATTATTATTTTAAGTATTCTTGTCCTCGACCGGGCCTATATCGTATAATAATAAAAGATAAATCAATAGATACGTAATTATAAAATCGTATAGGATATTGTATTATGGAAAATAGTGAAATTAAACGAAAAACTTTTTCTGGAATAATTGGTTACACAAAATCAGTGAAAATCACAACTAATGTTATCTACATCGATAAAATACGTGTTACAATGTGATATCGATGCACTGAACCTTGTTCGTTTGTTTCAAAACCACTTTATTTGATTATCAAAATATTGCTGTATAAACGTCTGTGAAATTGTGTGTAACTAGCTTATTTGAATTTAAAAACTGACCAAGTCCCGCGTTGTGATCAAAAGCTAGTTTCCTGCGCCATATTATACGTAACAAAGTAGTGGCAAATTCGATCCCCCAAGCTCAGGTTATTATTCGAGCAAGCGTTTATAATGGATTATAATAACGCAATAATCAGTTCGTTTGACTGGCATACAATGTAGAGTCGAGAAACATACACAATTATAGACTCGCATACGTACAAATCAAGTAAAAGCAGACATTATGGTTTGATATGATATTATGTAGAATATAATTATCGTAATGGAGTTATTGAGAAATTCTCGAGTAAATGTGTTATGTAAATTATAATGTATTGTAATATATAGCAAATTTTATAATAATTAAAGATTCCAAAAGTTAATGATGACCGGCCATTTGATGATATTTAAATTCGCAGAAATTCTACTTGTACAGTGTATAATGTTTGATCATGTTCTCGTTTTGGTCTTTGGTTCCAGCCGTCAGACGAGTTGAATATAAATGCACTTGCAAAAGGAGAAATAAGAGAACTGTTATAAATAATTCGAAATTTTAATACCATGTACTCCGACTAATAAAAATACATAACGAATCACATTACTTATTATTCAGACGAATAGAGTCAATCGTGTTTGAATCAGACCTAAATTCCAGTATTGTTTAGGTGCGTATGGGAGGTGCCGTGGTGGTGACAAAGGATCTAAATTAGTGTGTGCAACTCCAAATACTGCACGGCCATATCACTTTTCAAGCTTTTTTACCTTGTAATAAAAAACATATAAACATATATAAATATCCCCAAATTAAACGCATTGCTATACGTAATTCAACAGGAAGATAGTATACATGTTTATCGGAATTAAAGAGTAAAAAAAAATAAAAGCTAAACAAGACTGTACGAGATCGAAAGAAGAAATAGTGCGAATAAATGAGATAGAGGAGAGCAGGGTAGAGAAAGAGATTATGGCAGTGGTGGATGCCATTATCCCACTTTATTTTGCATGGTTAACATACATCCGGTCAAAATCGCCGTGTGCGACCGACTGTAATGTTGTGAGGGATCATTTTCCGCGGGAAAGTACAAGTTCGTGGGTTGGTGGGGTTTATACGAGAGCGTACAAACATTTACATGTATATATAAATATATGCCAGATGAATTTACGGTAGTGGAGTCGGGAGAGGGTCTGCTTCACTAACGTTTAGTGTACCACTACTGAATCTTGATTTAAATAAACAATTTCGCGTATACGTACACATAATAGGTACCTTTACATACATACACACATATATATATATATATATATATATATATGTGTGTGCATATGTACATAAATATAGTGCTGGTACATGTACGTATACTCACACACGTACACACACACACACACACACACACACACACACACATACACATATTCACACACTAACGTTTTACCGTGACTTGTAAATTGAAATCCGAACGCAGATAAATACTATTCGGGTTGTTATTATTACTATTATTTTAATAACATTCGAACCACGTCTCAGCGGTATGGCTACGATTGGATTCGGAATTTTCGAAAGCCGTGTTTTCCAATGCCACCGTCAATGCTATAACAGTGGTGATAATAATAATAATAATAATAATTATTATTATTATTATTATTAAAATACCATGCAAATGGCGGATTCGAATACGTAAAATGACGATCGATTTTTATACCGCAATACGACCGAAATATCATTACACACTAGAATAATAGGCAACAGACGACGCGATTAACCCCTTCGGATCCGAACTGGCGACGTCGTTCCAACGTGCCACGGCCGTACCGTTGACTCGCGCGGGAAACGGTTAACCGTTAACCGCGATTGCAGCTGACAGCTGGTATCCGCCGTGGCACAAAACACGTCCCGCAGTGTGCACCTACGCAGCCGTATGTGCGGTGTTCGGGTGAGCTTGTGCTCACGCGCGCACTCATTTATCGAAATATATAATCACGCGCGATCGCCGGCGCATTCGGAATTCCGAGCCCGGGCGAGCCGCACGCACGTGTGCGTCGCGTACTTTGTTCTCCGGTTGGACGACCGCTGCTCTGCCTTGTGACGCTGCGAGTCCAACCGCCGTGAAATAACGTCCCCGTTAAACGCCGTACCAGTTCTGCGGCTAATTTATTGTCTGTTACACGCGTAGTGCAAGTGAATCTAATTTTCAACGTGACCAACCGTAAGTTCGGACGGGTCAGGTTGTTCAACTTAAAATTATCTAAACGGAAAAACTTTATTGTAACATGACGGTTTCGTTTAGATCGTTTTTAACTGGCTGCTGTACGGCCTTAATCCTCGAAACGTTATTATTATTCACTTATTTTTTACGTACAATTGTAATACGTTGGATGTTGTTTAGAACAGAAAACGATAGCTTATACAGAACTCGCTGTTTTTAGTAGTACATCACTAATGTTGTCGACTCCATGTCATAGTAGTCAATACAAATCAATATAAACAAAGGAATAAGATTATGATCGTACGATTCGTTAATCATTTGATTATTTAGTTCGTGTGCTGATGGAAAACTATTTATACTCGTAAAAACTGGTGTGCTTTTTTTGACGTTTGCTCGTTATCCGAATTATCACTTTTTTTTTTTTTTTTAAATACTCCAAATGATGATAATAGAGTGCGAGGTGATGTAAATCAACCGTACGAAGTTCTGTCACATAATATATCATTATATAATAACGGTACAGTGTAGTGGTATACGGCTAGTGCTCATACATTTCTACTCTCATTTGACAATAATAATCATAATAATAATAATAATACACTATAACCGCGTGTATGCGTACAACCACCTCACTGCTGCCACTATTACTACCACGAACTATTCTGAACGAGCGGTTTTTTTTTTTTCTCACTTCTTTTACCAGCCATGTAAAACGCATACTCAAACGCATACAAAAGATAAAATAACACGAACGACGTTCAAATTAAGGTACTGCGTGACATGTTTGTACAGGACCCGGTTGTTGTACTCGTACCTACGTGAAAATAACGATATTAGTCAGGTATATTTGCTGCGAACACTTGAGTCTTGGCCGTTAGTTTATGATTATATGCGTTTTTTATTATATATATATATACACATATAAAAAAAAAAAAAAAATATTAAAATAATGTTAACCATCCAACACGGTACACTAATGGATTGAAAAACGTATGAGAGCGTGAGTACAAGCGGGGCGGAATGTGAGCACCGATATAATTATCGTTGCGCAGCAAACACGTGCACACTATATACTTGTGCATAAATGTAACGTCCATACCACAAACTATCTCCGCGGCAACGGGCAACATACATACACACAAATGTAGATATACACAATTACGTTTAATATAATTTGAACGTTGAAAATTAAGCGCGACGCGTCAAGGTCTGTTCACTTCGTCCGCAACGGAAGCACGTGCAAATTTGTCGAAACTTTTAAAATAAACTTGACGAGTGGTCCCATAACCGTGCTTACTTCGGATACCAGCTGTATGTTGCTGTGGCGTACATAGTTAACAGAATACCATATATTTTGACAGACTCTTTCCAAAATTAAATACAATAAAAAACATCTAATCACAAATATTTTAGATGCTTATGAGGAATATTGATCCTATTCCTAAATTTTTTTTACAGTTGTTACAATAGAGAATAAGGAAATTGAAATCCAAATTTTTTTTTCAGCATCAATGAATGTTTATACATTTTAGTGACCCTTAATGATGATTTAATCATGACATATATTATTTCTTATTAATATAATTATATAAATATAATATATTATATGTATATTTATTTATATTAATATTTATATTTAAATATTACGATTCTAGATAATTCTATGCAATATGAAATCTGAATGATTTTTTTTGAAGATTTTTGGTAAATCTCATTAAATTTATTTTTGTTTGGTAACCGTAATATTAAAATTCGCTGTTGTCGTTTTTTCTTCCACGTGGTTAGGTTAGGATTAGGCAACAGGGGTGTAAGATTAAACGATATTTTCTGGATGTCAATGTAGGTCTGTTTTTATAATAAAACATATACCATTTTGTTCACCTGTGCAGCCCCTTTCTGTTATTTGCATATTGATTCTTGTCACCTCGGTGACTATATCTGCAGCTACTGTTAGTAGATATAATCACGCAAGTTTTATAATTATAAGCCATTATAAATTGTTGAGAATCAACACGAAAAGAAATAGACTACATTTCTGAAGCAAATATAAGACAGTAATTTTAATTTATAATATAAACATTACTATATTTTACCATATTATAATGATTGACTTAATCGGAGATTTTTTCTATTTTTTACATTGTTTCATATTTATACATATTATATGTATGCATAAATTACGTATCACCATTAAGAATTCAAATTTTTATTAAATATTTTATATATTATAACAAAAAAACCTTGCTCTGAAAAGCATAAAATGTATTGGATATGTATTATAAACATTTAAATTATAATGTAGATTGTTGTTATTTAACATACTTTATTACATATTATTTTTGGTAATTTAATAATATATCAAAATGTCTACGCGATACCATGTAGTAAGTACAAAAAACGGTATTGATGTCAACTAAACTTATGCAATAGAATTTAAAAGTAATAATTATAATAATAATAATGTATATTTATAGTATTAATAATAATAATTATAAAAATAGTAATTCGATGAAAAACCGAGTATAAGACGATATGTAGCTGTGTGTAGAAGTTGCATGTGATACCATACAGGAAACCGAATATAACAGAAAAATGTTCGCAAATAATCATAAAATATTCGCAGTTTGAAGAACACGTTCAGGGGGAAACAAATAAAGTGAAGTCGACAATATTTTTTGGGAGCTGATTCAATAACACAAATAATATATGAATGAAAATACATACGTTTCATCGGGTACATGAAAAATAGCTGGGTAGCTCTAGCGGGAATAAGATATGTTTTATATTTTGCTATCCGATTGTCAGTTTTTTATTATTACGTGCACGTGTAAAATGTTCGCACCAATGTTCGTACAGATCTTAGTCACTACAATTCCTTCTGCTTTTTATGCGCCGCGGCTGGCTGTGAAATAAACGAGAGTTACAAACAAAACAGTTTTTATGCTGCCAGATAATTTAAGTGTGAACGGTAATATTAAAACAAATAAATCAGAAATCAGCAGTAACCATCAATAATTTGACATGGTCAGATTGCAGTTAAATTTAAATGATATACAAATAAACGTCGAAAATATGCTGTAATTTTACGTGAAAACTTTTTATTTATTTATTCATTATTTTTATTTTTTTAACAAAAAAAAAAATACATATATATATATATATATATACATTTATGTTCCAAAGTCCTATCCTTGATTTTTTAAACAATCAAAATAATTTATTTAACACGTTATTCATATACTTTATTTTTTGAAAAAGTGCAGAGGGAATTAAAAATAAAAAATTGCATCACTATTTAAATCCGATTAAATTTTTGTTGTTAAAAAAAAATTCATCAGAACCAAAATGATAAATATTTCAACGGGAATTTTAGAACATCATTATACATATTGTAACTATAAATTATTTCAATTTAATTACATTAGTATTTAATTTTTATATGTAATAGTATAATAAATAATCATAAACATCGGATACATTATAAAATCGCAGTGGGTAAAATAAAAAAGTGAATAGTTATTATTTATAGTTATATAAATTACGAAAGATAATAAAACAAAATTAATATATAAAAATTAAAATATGGGTAAAAGTATGTTATTCGTAATATTTGTCAGTCGTGCGAAGTTGAATTATTCAGCGATCCGAAAAAAGGAATGATACAAAAATAAGTATACGGTTAAATCGTATCAGTACAGATTACAAATAAATTAAGTTATATATTTCGTACTAATATCGTGTTATGAACGATACGATCTGTCTTTGAACGCTCGTCAAATTTTTACCACCCCTTAATATCCCCTTTTTTCCATATTCATATTCATATTTGAGCACTGGAAATCTTTTATTAAACTCTTGGTCGCCTTGCTGTTTATATAACGCGACTACGGTTAATCATTACATGTGAATAAGCACTAACTGTTAATGCATGTACCACATCGATGTATTTTTCTCAACATGCATCGCCTTTAGTGCGATTATAATCACAATTTTCCATGGTATATTTTTATATTATACACAAGCTACACAGGAGCGCATTTCACCAACTACGCATTTCCATTACACAATTATTCATTTTATAACTGCGTTAACATTGGATGCCTACCTTCGCCGAAAATATACAACGAATTGTTAAACACAAAAAATCGTTTATTTGAACTTTTGATCACACCACTGTTTTTAATGCGATTATGAATAGGTATACGTGGCTGCTAGGTGTCTACCAGCTGTATGCATATATTAACTGCGGTGTATTTTTCTCCATAGCCTTAAGTGCACTTATAAACACAATTTGCCATGGTATATTTTTAAATCACACACATATCATGGGAGTGCAGTACACCTACCACGCACTTCAATTACACAATTAGTCATTGTTCCTGTCATTTCATTGGCACGATATCGTGTGTATGTACTCGTATTATCATTATGGATAAATCATTTTCACGGTAACATTGGATGTTCGTAATTTTTATTCCCTTCAAATTGCTCATTAATGTTTTATGAGTACATTATATAATTGAATATGATATGCTGTGGTATTAAAAACTAATGAAATGCTAATAACGTATGTCTATATAGATTTTTTGTTTTTATAGAAGTTGAATGTATATGTAATCATAACGTAATTTCTTATATGGGTTACATGCAAAAATAAGAAATTATTTTATTTTATCGTGACGTTCGAATTGGATAATAATTCGAAAAGCTGCATGTTTTAATGTAAACGTAAAGCATTGGACACCCAATTTTTTTATAGATGAGATCAGGTAGCACAGCAGTTAATACAGCAGCACAAACAACAGCCGGTGTCAAGGTGTCGTTGCTCATAAACTGCGAGAGTGATGTTTCTTTACGAACAACCAGTTGATGTGCATTGCGAGTGGTGAACAAAAAAAATACCTAACACTCAAGCCGTGGTCCAGTGGCATCACAACAGCTCGATCGACCAACCGCACGGTGAATATTTAAACCACAATGACGTTTGAACATAAAACTTAATAACAAAATAAAAATAGAATAGACTGAATACATAATAATCTATTTGGTCGGAGGAAACGGATCCGACACGGTCCAGACGAATCAGATTGTTATCACAATCTCGTCAGTGGTGATGCGGTTGCAATTAGGGCCAGGGAGAGGATAAGGCGACTCAGGCGATCACCTAGGGTACCTAGGGTACCAAATGTTTTTAACAATTTTGCATGTATGTCAGTAATAATATTTTTTATTTTTTTTTAATGTAAAATACCTATAACTTAGTATAGAAATATTGATAATAGTCATGGTTATTTCGTTTAGCTATATATTAAAATAAGTATATATTAAGGATATTTACTATGGTTTATTTACTATGTTGCTATAATTCCATAGGTGGACATTTGATTGAATTTTTTTTTTGGGGGGGGGGGGGGCTATAAAAATTCAATGTAAAATAACCCGCAAGGGCTTCGCCCCTACACCCTTTTCCTATGCACAAGTAAAATTTATTACTATCAAAAAAATATTTGTAAATAATAATGTAAATAATTGTATTAAAAAATAACTAAATAACGTATATTTAAAAATAATTAATATTTTATTTTAATGATAAGTATCTATTGTGTCAGCAAAGATATTCAAAATATTATAGCTTTTATATTTTTCGATATATCTTTTTTAATATTTAGTAATGAAAGGTCACTGAACCAATCTTGAACAAACGATGTCCTTAGCCAAGTTTTAATTTATTTTTTTTCATTGCACTGAAACTTCTTTCGCAAGTAACCGAACTAATTGGTATTGTTAATGCTTATTGTAAATAGTTTTTTTATTAATTCTTATTTTATTATTTTCAAAAAAAAAACGAACAGATAATTATAAAAACAACGAATAATATTTCTAACAAAGTTTCGATCTTGGAGGGGCAATTCAAATATTTGGGGGGGGGGTACTCGGCCCTGATGTTCGCCTATGTATAATTCTCAAATATTTGTTATCGTTCAATCGGGATCGCGTCGAGCCGTCGTGACTCGTGGCTAAAAATTAAACGATAACAAATGATGTACAAGTTGAGCATAATATATCATCTTTTCTAAGTGTAATGATATTACGGGTTGTTGTATGAAAAATGCGCCAGTTGGCATTTTGGCCTAGGGCGTCGTTCAGCCTTACGCCGGGCCGTGGTCGCAATCGCTCACCGGCAACAATCTTTGGCGTTCAGAAAACATCGACGACGATGTACGGCCAGCATTAACTCCCGTGCACGTACCGTCGAAAGCACAAACGTACTCCGTTCGAGTGCGTTCGCGCACACGTACGGCGGTGGAACAATCGCGTTGGAAATGCGTTGATGTGCGCGACGTAAATAAACACCGGGACGCCCTTTCGGCGGATAATAACTGCTTGTGCCGCGGCCGCTGATCGACACGCGCGTAATACCCGCACGGGGGAAAGGGAACCGTACACGGTTAGGCCGTGTATTATAATATATTATTGCGAAAAAGGGGTGAACAAACGACAAGCGTACACAAACGCCGACGGCGGCGACGGGAAAAGCCTTCTGTTTTTTTTTTTTCGTACTTCTTTTTTTTTCTCTTCCCGGTCGTCTCCCTCCGGCAAAGCCGCGAATACGGCGTCCGCGTCAAATATTTGAATTACGTGTTCGGCAGCGGCGCGAGGGCGTCTCAAGTTCTCGGTTGAGCGCAACAGTAGAGTGATACGCAGACTAAAACCAAGGGGGAAAAAAACCGATTATATTTCATGCGTGGTATGTTCCATTCGTTCGGCAGGAGAAAACGTACGATCATCATCACCGCAACGCTCTTATGTTTTTATTCGAAATTAAAATAATGACCCAAGTTTCTGTACGACGTTTATTTTACTCGCATGGTCATCAGTCAAATATTTATGCGTAGAACGTTCGTTTTTTAAACATTATCGTGTATATAAGTGCATTGTATAATTATCGAAATAGAAAATGATATTTTAAAGATTGGTATTTCGTATTATTGGAGAACTACACATTTTAATAAAATAATATATTGATAAAAATATTCGAAATGTAAAATAATTGCCTTAAAAATTTAATTTTTTTCTACTTCACTACATAATTATAAAATTAGTTATTCACTATAAATTGTTTTTAAATAACGTAATGTTTACAGGTAAAAATTTTTAAATGTTAGCAGACAAACCCCTACTTCGAGATATTCTGATATTCAAACATAATAATACATCATTGCTTTTGATATTTTAACACATGTAGCATATATATATATATATACAGTGGCGCCGAACTACTTTTTAATAGGGGTGCAAACACATCTTTTTACTTATATTATATTATTTGACCATCAATGATCAAAATATTATAGTGTCTATAATAATTAGAGGATCTGCTACCTAGGTATTAGCTAATACCAATTGGCTACTAAGTATCAGTTTTTCAAAATTATAAAGATCACATTAAGAACGTATTTAGCGTCACTGTATAAAAATATTATCTTCGCATATAATTTGTGGAAAACTACAACTTATATGCCGGCTTAAGTATTTTCATAATATTGAGGTGCAATTTACATAGCATGATACTTATGATTTCACTATTCAGTATTTTTTACTAATTATATTATATTTACTTTTCATAAAAATTGTTAAATTCGTTATTGTAACTGTGAAAAAAATGCTACACCTTTTTACTATATTTTTTTTACATATACAGGATTATCCTAAAGATAACTAGAATCTCCAACGTCTGTGACAACTGTTTCAAAAAGTTATTCTGCAATAAAAAAAAATCAATAATAACTTGTTAATTGAACCTTTTAGTTTAATTATTATGGAACTACCCTGGAGTAGAAAATATATGAAAACTGTTCATTAAATAAAAAAAAAAAACTTTGAAATTTTGTTGTCTCAAAGATCACTTGACTAATTTATAATGATCTCACATAAAGTTTTCTAAAAAGCCTACATATTTAATTATTAATAATGGAATAATTTAAAACTGAAACTTGAGAAGAAAACGTGAATTTTGTTGAAAACCCCCTAAATTAAGTTGATGTAAGTTGATGTATATGAAGATCATTTTTCAGTAGATTGCAAGATCACATGTGCAAATTGAGAAGATCGGCAAGGAGAGCAATTAGTTATGTATATATTTAAATAACCAATTTCTCTCCTTATATGTATATATTTAAATATAAAGTAGATATAGTAATTCATATATAATATTATAATAATTTTATATAACTATAACATATAGTTATTATGAAAAAAAAAAAATAGTGGATAGTTAAAACTATCTATTGTATGTTTTATATTTGTTATAGCCTTCGAATAAACTTTTATGCGTATATTTTATAATAGTATTGTGTTTACGCGTTATAATTATATCACGTTTACGTCAGGAAATCGCAAAATTATTTCACGGACGAAATCATATTATTCGCACCACAGCATCAAAAAAGTATTACGGAGAACACGAGAACACGTTCGAATTAAAAAGAACATATTATGTACGTTGAACACTATTTAAACACACATATTCTCAGCTGCTTATGCAATGAATATACATAACTCGTTTTTTCTTCATTTAAAACGTACATCGCGTTACTTAGAAATTCTTAACGAGACTAATATCTTATGAACGACATTTAAATTAAATTATACAGTTATATTGTATACATTTTAGTAATAGTAATGGTTTATTTTTTATTTCAATACTTTTATGAAAACCACATTTGAGTTCGTATGAATTTCTCTTGTATAATAAAACGCATACCAATATAAAAAAATAAATAATACAACCATTTCTTCTCAGTACGATCAAAGCATTCCGGAATCATTAATATTAAAAAATGCACTGTCGTTCGTAAACATTTATCAAATCGTTATTATTGTTTATTTTTGTTTATCAGATTGTGACATGTGTAGTACGTATGTATTATATCACTGCAGCGATGCTAAAGTCCTTGTCGACATCAAAATTTAATTTTCAAAATTATTGCCGGTTATTTAAATCGGTAGTTTATACCATTTATCTGTACGAAAACCACAACAATGTTTGACAAATACCTATTTCTAAAACTAAAAAACAAATTAAGTAAGAAGAGTGAACTCTGTGTATTAAACCACTTTTTTCTACTCTATGATATATTTTCTTTCTCCATGATATAAACTCAGTAAATTATAATGAGATATGGTAAACAAACTTGACATTATTGTTCAATGTATAATTATTTAAAAAATAAAACTAAGGTTATGAATAATAAGGCTGAAGAGTTGAAAAATGAATCTGATAAGTAATATTGACTGTAATTCGAGTAGTATGATATTACACTAAAATATTACATCGACAGTTCTCTAAAAAATATAGCATTTTAGAAACGAAAATTTATTGATATTTTTCAAAATGTATTGAAACTAAAGTGACACTGAGTTTTGTGTAAAACGATACAATTTTTTTTATATATTTTCCAATATTTGCCATACGTCATGATATTATAGGCACAATTATTGATGCTTATTTATCACTTATAGCACCTAAACCGAAAGCTGGACGACAGTTATAAAATATAATTTTTAAAACCCACAAGGTGTTTTTGATTCATCAATCCGTACTGTAGGTCACCTAGATTTACAGCGATACAGAAATAAACATTCAATCACATATACATATAATAATATACATTATGCATATGAATAATTTATCAATGTGCATTTAATCGATTTTTAATGTGTGGCAAACGTCGTATAATAATATTATTATAATATATGCGAGTACAAATGCATGAGTGTACGTAATATTGTGTACTTGATTACTGTGGTTAAATGCGGGAAAACCCGTCTTTACCTGGCCCTACAAACGTGTACCTATAGTTTAAACTGTACATACAATTTTATAACGTTTTATGTATACCAAATTTCAACGTGTGCCACTGTAAAAAGTAACCACTGTTTAAAGGTAATAACTGGTATACAAATAATTTCAAGTACGAGGTTACGAAATTATTTTTAAACTATTTTTAAGATAGCGAATATCAATAATTCAGAAATGTTTTTATGTTTTATAGTTTTTATTATGAATTTAAGGTAATAAGGTAAAATATTCTTAACTTGTTTTTTAAATAAAAATGTCCGTTTATTTTTTAATGCATGTTTCCATCAAGTATTTTTTTTCGAATAAATTAGTTTTCAATTTTATATATATTAAAATCGCGAAATATTTTAACAGCGAAAACATTAATAGCGAAAAGTAAAAAATATACCTGGATATATCTTTATAATATAATAAGTAATAATAATAAAAACAAAATACTATATAAAATAAAATTTAAATTTGATATTTTTCCTAAACTTGTGTAAGTATATAAAATACATCATCACACTATGCTATGATCACAATATATACATATATATATATATATATATAAAGCTTGACAGCGGTTAGGTTTAACCACGGCTTATCTTTATTACGTGATCCAAGACTTAATAGTACAAAATAACATTATTGACTATCTAGTATTATTATATTATAAAGGTATAACGACTAACGAAAATAATTTCTTTTTTTCGCTATTAATGTTTTCGTTGTTAAAACATTTTGAAATTTTCACATAGACTGGAATAGAAAATCTTTAAGGTATAAGTGCAAGGTTAGAATAAAAGGGGCATAATAATTTTCTTTTTTCAATTGATTTTAAATACACAATAATTGTGTAAATGCAATTATCGCATTATGATAATGAAAAATAAATCAATAACAATACCTTAAAAACTCATTCTGTCTCGTATTGAGTCTCAAAACGATGTGTTATACGACGTTCTAAGGTTGCAACACAATTTATGTGAAATGTTTTGTTTTTCAGCACTCCCGAACAATTTGGAAATTGGCGCTTACGCCCTTTTCCCTTCTGACCACCGTTAGGTAGAACGTGCATACCATAAGCCAATTTCACTCGACATAGTATTACTGATGCGTGTTACATACGCGTTATTGCATGTTATCATTGATCGTAATAATTTATGAACACTCCGGATTGCTCATTGGCCGGTATTCAGACGGTGAGGCATAATACTACCGACGGATGGCTATAGAAACTAATAATAGTTTATACTTCATTGGTATTTTGTATTTAATTTTGGCTGTCGCGTTATAACAATGGCTTAGTGCAGCGCAGGTCATTCCTATCTTATCTCGTTACTCTTCGACCGTCGTCACACGTAGATAAGTATAATATACCTGTAATGTGGACATGATGTACGCCAACAGGTTGAAAAATAAAACCACACACCAATTGATGAAATATAAGACGAAATCGTATGCTTTAACGCTATTTCAGTCAATAATTAATTTTTAAAATAAAATGTCATCGGAAAAATCACCATACATTTTTCGAAACAAAAATATTATATTCACATCTTAATTGCATGATACCGGAACTCGATCTTTCAGCTCCATTTGTAATTGTATTTCTTATATTTTCTTTTGACGAAATTGTTGAGAATGCAGTCCTTAAATGCAGAACAACCTTTCGTTGAGCATGTTGAAATCAAATTGACGAATGCCTCGATGACTTAAATTACTGAAAGAAATTATAAACTGAAAAACATTTTTCGATATTAATGTATTATCCATCATCGGGCTGCATTATTTAATTAATACAAATAATCATAAAATAATGAAAAACATCTATAAAAAAAAAAAAAAAAACAGTTTACGATTTTAACGCATTAAAAATGTGCGGTATCTTGAAATATCCATATAAAATTAACCGGAAAAATATACGGTTTTTGTCAATAGACTTTTTTGTAGTTAAAATCAAATGTCTGCGTTTTTTTAAGTCAACATATTTACTATAGATGCACTTTACATCACTAGGTTAACAGTATTTAATTCATATGCATTTTTTTTTTTTTTACGACGATGATTTATTATTCAGTATATAAATTATTTTATAAAATTATTTTTACTCAATTTTCTAACAGTCTAGGTTTAGACGATTTTAATAATTTAAATTATTCTTACAATCAATGAATACCCACATATTATGAAAATACCTCATATCGCGAGCGCTCAAATATGCATTTACACAGGTACAATACGAGTATACAAATCGACTATTGTCAGATTATTGTAGAATTCACTTTAGAACCCGAATATGCCCAGCGGTGCACAATAACATAAAATTCTTATCATTTTTCGGCAGCGAGTTCAGGCTATGACAGTGAAAGTAATCCATCCTAAACAATATTTTTATTTGTTGAGGAACCAAGTCAATATAACTTTATCATGAACGAACAATATTGTTGCGATAATAGTCTAGACGTGCAGTGCAATGTTTCTTGAAACGTGCCATCATTTCCTTTTTACTCCCATGACACCACCAGGACAAGTGTTTTTTGATCGCATAATATAATACGTATATAAATTGTCACGATTTTTTTATAGCATATATTATATATAAATAAATAATGTATTTATTCAAACTGTCGTTATAATTTTAATTCTCAACTATATTTTTTCAACCAAAATTAAGATTTAAAATATGAAACAAGATTTAATATATTTATCGTTTATAGATTTAAGAAATTATAATATTATTCAAGTAATTTTATAATATCAATAGGTATTAGCACTATTATGGATCCAAAAGTAATAAATTATCAGTGGAAGACCAATTTAAAATTCATTTCCTTTCTGTTATTATCCCCAAAAGAATCAAATTTAAACAGTACACGAGTGTAATTCGTTCAAATTTAGCCACAAAATGATGATTTAAAAAAAAAACATGATCAAAATCATCAACTTTCTTAACATTCAGTTCAGCAGTTTATTAGACGCAATGCAATTCAAAAGGAAAGATCGAAATTCAAAAACAAAAGAGCAATATTTTATCCCCAGACATATCCCTGGAAATAGTGCCTTTTCATTAAGTATTTATACTCCGAGACAATTAAACTGGTAATGGGGTTCAATACAACCCACAATATAGTAATATATATTTATAATATATGTGTATGTGAGTTTATGTCTATACGTCTATAAAACGGATGCAATGACCTAAATTCAATTCTATTTTTTCTATAATAATAAATATATCTTTCCTTGGAAATCAAAATAATATATTTAGTTTTAACTGAATACATTGTCCAATTTATTGCGTAAAAATAAGAAATAATCAATCATTAGAAAGCTAATGTATTAAAATAAATATTTATTCGTACATTCTTAATAATAATAATATAATAATAATAATAATAATAATAATAATAATAATAATAATAATAATAATAATAAT
>NW_020273144.1:1903164-1958852 GCF_003268045.1 Sipha flava | reverse complement strand
ATAATAATAATAATAATAATAATAATAATAATAATAATAATAATAATGAGATCCATACAAAAATTAAAAAGTTTAAGTCAGTTGGTGTAAAATGATATATTTATATTTGATAACTTTTCTTCTTTAGATTTTGCAAACAGCTGTAGTATGATTAAATTTACCTAAAATATTAAACATAATATTTTGTGTATATTATACCCATTATTTGTATCGATTTAGTTAGTTACGTAATAATTTATATATATACGTTTAATTTAATTATGTAAATGACAAAATTTGGAAACTAAATGTATAGTTGAAATATAAAATAATATCTAATTTGTTATGTAAACTGATCTACAGCCATGCCGTCGTGAAGTCACATGATTGCAGTTTGGTAACTCGTCTCCAGGTTTTGAATAAGTACATACAAGTGTACTTGGATTAACATTTTTTTTAAATTTGAAAACGTTTTCTGAAGCTTAAATATATGTTGCATCAGTATAAGTAAAGATAAGTATAAAACAGCGAGTGTAAAATTGCATTAAAGCGTCCGAGTGAAATAATTCTCCAGATGCAAGACGCTCGTACCCGGCATACTCATCTTGAACATTAAATGCGCCAATAAGAGTCTGCAGTCTTCACGACAAGTTGTTTCAAACAAGAATATTACACTCAATCTAGAAGATTTATTATCATTTCAGTTTATTATCCGCCATTGGCGTCGATTAAAGAAATTACACTGTATAATAAAGTTTTCAATGTGACAATATATTATATAAATACATCCGTATAATGAAACAGTTCGAATGTACCATGACCATTTCATAAAATCTAGTCTTCCAAGACTTTGGATAAGAGATCGGACCGGTTACAAAAATACGATTGTGAAATTATATTTTTAATTGAACACTTATTATTTAATATAGCCAATTTATTATTAATTCGACGACGAGCATAGAAATACGACGATATTTAATTTTTATCGAAAACCTACAATTACAAATTACAATGAATTTATTTGTTTTTAATTTAATGGTATTACATATTTATCTGGATTGAGAATACGGTATTTTTCCAGCATCCTGTTTTGACAACTTTTCCTTTTTACAACCGTATCCAAACGTACAAAAAAATATGTCAACATTTTATCCGGCAAAGGAAATTAAATTATTTTATTTTCTTTCGAAGTTGAATTTTGTAAATATTATTATTATTTACTTATTTTTCATTGCTTCTTTGTTCTAAAAAAAAATACATAGTCAAATGTATCCTCAATAGTTTTATAAAAAAAAAAAAAAAACCTTAATATAACAAAACATTAAATAGGTTGGATAAAAATTCGTTGGCCTGTACCTCAATCAATATACCCTCGATCAACACAATGCATAATGGAAGTATTGCAAGAGTTGTATAAAATTGACTGAGATAAGCTTTTACGTCACTGACATTCACATCTACCTTGAGTTTAAACATTATTGAAACGTATTGATCTTGTATCATACTTTCGACCGCAGCTGTCATGGCATAGCCCACTTACACATTTAGATTGTCCACTGTAATCCAACTTCAACATTGACCTACAATACTTGCATAATGCATAAGTACATAATGTTATTTTATATTTGATACAACTATACATAAGATTGTCGATAGAAAACCCGAAAAGCTCTTCGATAAAAGCATCTTATTTATGAGTTGTGTTACGTTTTGCGTAATACGACGAGGAAAAGACCTTAAATTATAGGTATTATTTTGGTTTGAATTAAGTATAATTTTATTTGCCAGATTATTTAACAATTTTTGTCAGTATATTATTTATATGAAGTTCATTGTCAAACTGTGTTCTATTATAGGACCTTTAAAAACAGTTATCAATCGAAAGTTGCTAATTTATATTATAAAGTTATTTGAATTATACTAGTATATTGAAATTAAATATCATATTATTTAAAAGTGTGTGAAAAGACAATGAGAAAAAAAAAAAATTAAATACACTTATAGAAATTCTTCCACTCTTTCAATATTTTTAATAATAATAATTTTTGTCGGTATCAATATCAAAATTTGTCACGGTTATAGATAGAACCATTTTTTATTTCTTTTATCCATATATTTTAGTGATACATCTAAACAACTTACGACAATACAGAATAAAAATCGTAGCTGAATTACATACTCGTAATATTATGGTATCAGCACTCATTAAAATAAATTCCATAAACTGTGGTTGAAAATACGTGAAAGAATTTTTTTTTTTCAAAATTAATCGTAATAATTTAAAGTAGAATTTATTTACAAAGAAATCTTTTTACACGATATGTCTCAAAAAATTACCTGGTTGACATCGGTTTGAACATATTACGATGTATTGGTGTAAACAACATTTTTTTATCGGCTCTTTCAATATTTTCACATAAATGGTTTTCTATTAATCGTATTTAAAATAAAAATATTATGTTATTTTTAAAGAAAACAACCAAAATGTAAAACTATATTTGTATAACTATAACGCTGGTACCGTTCATAAATATGTTATAAACATAAGAACAATATAGATGAATTTAAACAATACAATAATCATGGTTTATGGGTATAACAACGTATTTTGGCTAATCGATAACTATCATCCTATGGGCTTCGGGACATATCGTGCTTTTAAATAATTAAAGGGCATCAATGTTTTTCACGATTAAGTCATTTGAGACGTGAGTAGGAGGTGCCTAAGCCATTTGTATCTATTGTAATATATTAATATATAATTACTACACTACGGATGGACGAAGCTACAGAGGTCATAACATCTTTCGGCACTGTGAGAAATACTGCAGAAGTCCTCAGTCAGTCGTTCGTTATCGAAGTTTTAACATTAATCATTTTTGTATCATTGAATATGACGTCAATAAATGTTCCACTCGATTCTAAAAATGATATGAATTATACCGAAAAATGGCTATTCCAAAAGTGTTTGAATATTTCTAAACGAAATAGATTACATAGGGATAAAGTTTATTATCATTATTTACATGTCATGTTTTATTGCTTTTGTTTTCTTCTAAAGTTTTTCGCCTCATCCTGTCTCAATAAACAGCTCACGAAACCGTCCAGTGCAAACTTTTCTCGATATTATACAAATATATATATACAGGAAATCGAATTTCCGACGCCTCTGCAGATAGACACCTTTATATGATAAAATAAGTGATCATAAAATAGAAAAAACCACGTGAATCAATCGCTGAACTTCTTGGAGTGATAACGATAAGAACTTTTGAACCATCACAAAAATAGTACTAACATACAAAAAAAGAAGCATTTATACCCAATTTATCAAGACCAGTGATTTTTTTCTAATATGTTTGTATATTACTATACATTCATCATAACGTTAACAACAATGGTCTGCATTTGTGTTACAAAAATGTTTATTATTGAACCCACGTAGCAATAATAATTTTTGGAAATTTTTCCATCCACCCAATTTAAAAAGTGTAGATAAGACATCCGATGTTGAGTTTAGTTTTATTGATAATTTTTTACTAACTTTTATGCATGGTGTGATTAAAGTAACTCAACCAGGTTATGGTTTTTAAACTTACGAGATTAGATAACATTTAAAAAGAATACTGCGTAGTGTTATCAAGAACGTGACCACGTTTGTGCTAAGAGGAAAAAAAGATAAAAAATAACCAGTTTTATTACTTATTATTTACAGTTTTATAATTATTACAGTTTTATTATTAATTATTATTAATTGGGTACGTTATATAGATGCTTTTTTAGTAATTTGCTCTACCTTATGGAACAAATTTCCGAACTCGTAGACTCGTTTAAATTCAACATTTATGTATGCAATTTTCAGGTTACCGTGTGCATATATACATATATAATTTATAAACGTATATATACACGTATATCAAACCGTCGCCACGTTTGAATAACAATAACATTATTGTATTGACTGTCACTCCGATTGCCTACCATGGCTTTCGATCTAATGAACAGCACAAGAAGTATTAAATTGAAATCATTACTTCAACATTTACTTTGTGTATAGTTATATATATATATAAATAGCTTTCAAGAATGGTAGAAAAAATTTAGAATATATAAGATGGAATGGAAGTAAAAGAAAATTAATGTTACAAATACAGAATATTTTAAAAGACAATTCCTTTGAGTCTAGCTTGATCAATTTAGTCTGCTGCTGTATTACGCGTAGAGGGTTGGTCAAATTTGATTTTTGTTTTATTTTTTCGTTTTCTCTGATAGGCCTTGATATATATATATATACTCAACCAGGAAATACGTGCTTGTGTTTTACTATTAGTAAAACTACCATTTCCGTTTCCGTTTTTTCTTCTTTATTTTTTCTACCAACTACCGATTTTGAATCATAATTATTATTGGTTAGAAAATACGTACATTTTTATGTTTTTCAAAATGTATTTTTCCTTTAATGTATAAAATGTACATACTCCCTCGTTTGATCATTGTCATTAATTAGCTTTTGTCTTGAGAAAAAAACATATGAATTTAATACAAATCACGGTCACACTTGAATTTGTATAGCAAATATAATTTATAAAATATGAAATGGGAAAAATAAATATGTTTAGAAAGAGTAACACAATTACTAATTTTACTTGAGATTATACATTTTCAATTTTTTGTATAGTATTAACGTATTAACAAACTACAGTTTATAAATAAATATTTTCATTAAACGCACATAATTTAATATAATATGTGGTACAACTAAAACTAATTTTCAATAACTATAAATTCACCACGATTGCACAATGGATATAGGCAATAAGCTAAACCGTAAAAACTAATTTCATTCATAAAATATTATACTGAATATGAAATATCCCTCGTCCCTCGAGGTCTTACTAATAATTATTAGTATATTATGAAATATAAACTAGTTTTAATAACTATTGTGATATATTTCCTCGTGTTAAAAAAATAATAAAAACAAATAGATATTTTTAATAAGTTTTATTATATAATTTATTATTATTATCTTCGCATGATAAAAACTACAATAAATTTCTCAGAAAATTTAATGAGATGTTAAAATACAGATGGTAGGTGTTAGAGTAGGTACAATTTCTTTATTATAAATATTTTAATGTCCAAATTTTAACAAAAACCGAACAAATTCAAGAAAATTTACATAATTTGTATGGCCATTTATTCATAATTTATGAATCATGTTATAATATTGTTATAAATCATTCCAATTATAATACTTCAGGTCTGAAAAATTAATGTAAAATTCTTCACAAATAATTTTTTTCGACAAAAAATAATTTTATCGGAAAGCTGTGCAATTATTTTGATTGAACGATATTATAGTTATGTTTCTGTTTAAGAATATTTATCATAGGAACTGGAAACATTAACTAAATTATTTTGAATTATTTATAACAAAATACAAAGATTGTTCTTAAATAAGAATTTATTATTTTTTATCATTATAGTCTGTTTAACCAATCCGACGAATTGATTCAATGCTTTTACAGGTACACAGTTACTATCATTAGATACAGATACTAATCCATTCGTCCTTTAGTGTTCAGAATTGTTTGAAAAACCAATGGTACATAGATTTGAAATGTATAGTAACAGTTCATCTACATCAACCATTTATCCCGATCCTACCCGACTACAGTGTCTCTCTTGACTTCTTTTTAACTTATTTATAGGTTCAATTCAACTTAGTTATAGGAACGTGGTACATCAAATCGCTAATTACTCAAATCATCACCTACACGACTACTCTAATGACGGGAGGAGGAGGAGTAGCTTAACTGGGACCGGCCGACCAAGGAATCGATCAACCGCTCCTCTCTATCATGTCTTGCATATTATTAATTACGCTCTCATATTTTAAAGAATTTTGGATTCAATATTTCGAATGAAATAATTCAATTTCAATAATTTTATATGGAAGCGAATTGAATACACTTTAAATATGTAAAATTTTTAATTTAAAATTATTATATTTCATCCTCTTACATGTTATAGTTCATTACATTTTATCATTTACACTTGAAAATGATTCAGATATACACTTATGAGACCACGTAGTGTCATTCTGCTGGAAAATTTGAAACATTCACTTGTCTACAGTTGGCTGAATAAAAATGTATACCTATAGTAATAAAATAAAACAAAAAACGGGTGCATTACACGACCCGAATCCATTCGTCCCGACAAAAATAATAATTTAAATAACGATGCAACGACTAGGAAAATACGTGAAAATGAAATTATAATTTAATACGATTCACATGTTTACATGTGTAGAGGAGAAATCAATAAAATGTAAAACTTTCACGTGGTATCTTATGAAAATAATTAAAATATTTTTAATTTTCAATTAATTTTATATATTAAAAAAAATAAGTGTTTTTACGGTTTGGTTTAAAATATGTGTAAGAAAAAATGAATTACATTTATAGGGTATTGTGTCAAGTTGCTTTATTCTTATATTTATGAATAATTCAAGCGTCTCAAAAAAAAAAAAATAAATAAATAAAAAAATAAAAAAAAATAAAGAGATATAATTATTCAAACGAAATATTTTTACACATCATAAAATGAATTAAAATGTTCAGATTCGTATATATGTACGCCAAAACAAAAGTAATAGTATTCATACAAAAAATTATGATTAACTGGAAATTATAATGTGTTCAAAATTGGTGAAAAATTATCTCTTTACCTATGTTTTTATTAATTATTAAAAAAAAAATATAAATAATAGAGATTAGCCGAAGTTTATTACATACTTTTTTTAAATTACGCATCTTATAATTTTTTATTTAAATGCACATGTTCGATTTGAATGTTCAAACTGTTACTTAGTCTTACTTTAATGTAGTTCAAGTTTGAAATAAATGAGTACGAATTTCTAAAATGTCAAATATACTTAAACATCCGAAAGACAAGCATGTAAAAGTCGGCTATTATCATACGCATTTTTTACGTGGAAATCTACAAATAATAATTTATTTTACTAACGTATGAAAATAATATCATTCAATAATGTTCTAATAAGTCAACTTTGGAGAAAATACGTAACAGATATAAATGTCGTTATATTATCGAAACGCAAAATGTATTAATAATAACGTATATTGTATTTGTGGCTTACATTTAAAAATGCGTTTAAATTTAATATCGGTTTTTTTCAATGAACAAAATGATTTTCGTCTAACAAGTATGCGTAGGTACGTTTTAAAATACAATAATCCCAGTCGGAGGGGAATGGAAAGAAACATATACGAGTATATTATGTTATATTCTATTATACTATACTTTTACAGTATTTTGAAAAAACCACTAAGCTCCTGTCTAAAGTGAAATTGTTTTTTTTACGGTGACTTATTCCGTAACTATTATTATTTATGGCCATTATTTTTACTGTAGTAAATTTTAAGACGACCCACGAAGAGGATTATTAAATATATAATAACAGGCTACCAGCAATATCACTCCATTAAAAAATCAATTAACTTTGGTACTGTAATAACCAATAATAATAATAATATTATGACATTAGGCGTTATGTACCTAGGTCGTATCAAATTACGTGAATCGTTTCAAATCATATAATTAATAAAAAATAATTGATCTTAAATATTTATACATTTAAACTACTAATTTTGGATTATGAAATTGAATACTCATTAGATCATAGATCAATAAAATATGAACTATGTAAAAACTATCATAACTAATATTTATAACTGTAAATATTTTTAATCCAATACAAAATTAAAATATTTATAAAGAGGGGATCTATTGACATAATTAAAAATTTTTCATTCAGTTTAGGTAAATTTAAGGTTACGCACTATTCATTATCAGTAAGGATATTAAAATTTCATATGCGAAATAGTTTAGTTTTTAAAAGTAAGCTAAATTTATGTATACATATATTTTTCGTCTAATATATCATATTGTACGTTTATTATACTCTTGTACTTCAGTACTTATAATATACCCGTCCCGTATAACAACAATATAAATACACCACAAGGCTACATATTATTTATGCTATAAATTTATTATATTACATTATTAAATGAATCGCCATCAAGTGTATGATGTCGACATGGGTTAAAAGAGTCGATTGAGCGCGTTTCTCACTGTACTCGCGTAAAAGGTAATAATAAATCATTGCACTTTAAGTATTATCGCATTATTTATATAAATATATTTCAAAATCAAACGATAAACGGTATAATTGATTTTAAAATAATCCCCACGATATCTGTACAGTCAGCATTCAGAATTTAGTAGTATTTTGGCCTTTGTCATAATGAACAGTTATGATAATGAAGTACAAACCAGAACAATAGTTGACCAAAGTATAATATTTATAATAATAATAATAATAATAATAATATCTATGTGTATAAAATCACTGGTGTATAAATATTGATTTTTAAAACAATTAAATAATTAAAAATAATTAAATTTAATATTTAAGTATGTAAGTAAGTAAGTAAAAGATAAAGTATAAATCAAGTAAGTTAGATAAGCAATGCAAAATTATGTATTACTTACATAACGTATGGTATCGCACAGGAGTACATACATATGCATTTATTTGTAGATTTCTATTTTATTTTATTTTAAAACGTAAATATACAAATATACAAGTATTACATTATACATTTGAATCTTATGTAAGATAGGCTTTTAATGAAGATAAAGGATTACAAATTATATATTTAAATAATATACAATTTCGAGATCATATAACTATGTAAATTGTAATATTTTAATGACAGGCACAGTCGTATTATAATTAAATAACGATATATATCGCAATAAATAATTCATCATAACATGAGTCTTAGTAATTCGAAATGCAAGTATCTGATTACCATACCTCTCGATGTTTGTTTGTGGATATTTTCTCATACCCCAACGCTTTTCCATTCGCAAATTATAACAATGACCAATTAAAATACTTTTCTATCTCCGACCGTCTGAGTATGTTATTATTGGTATAAAATACAATATTTTTGAAGGATGAATTAGAAATTAATGGGAATTGATAGAGTTGAAGTTTAATCATGTTATTTATTTTATAAAGCTTCTCTGTGACTAGACTAATAATAGATTTGTTAAAACCTAGGTACACCAAATGTAATTTAAGTACTTCAAATGTTTTAATATTTTGCGCATCGATTAAGAATTACATAAATCCGCGAGTTACTTGAAAAACGAATGCATTGCAGGTAATGATTTTGCATAACTCAACAATATCCAAAAAATAGAAACACATTGTGTTAATGATCGCTAATGGTGGCAGTGCAGATATCTCAAAGGACGCGATGGATGTGAAATCTGAATCGATGTAAAATGTTCGTATAATCCAGTGCCAACACAAATGGGGAGCAATGGAGGTGTGAGTATTCACCATATGCAGTTAAAACGGGAGAAATAAATCGTGTAAGGTAGCTACGTATTATTTACTGATAATTATCGCATAAATTTCGTGCGTCGAAACGAATATGTATATATAGAAGTTTCAACGTTAAAGGTGGACGAAAAAAATTTCACGATTATTTTATAATAAACGATTGGGATAAGGTATGAGGTAAAAAACTGTTCGCACGGGTGAAGTACCCCCTCGTGACACCGCGGTTAAAAGCAACAAAATAATAATAATAATAACGATGAAAATAATCATAAAAGAAATAATATGCTAAAAGTTATCGCACGACCTATTGTTGTACGAACGTTTTATATTGTATAGTTACGTGCGTGCACGTGGTGCCATTGAGTATTGTGTTATTATTTCAAATGCTGTTGTTACCAGGCGTACGAAAGCTCAAATCTCTTCACCACCTACCGCTGCATAAAACGCCCGTTCGCCATTCACCACCACCCATAGCCCAACAACGCGTGCGTTCCGAGTCGGAGTTGTTTTCAATAACGATTTGTTAATGTTTGACACATTGCGCGCACAATATATAATACACAAATATATACAAACATATATATTTATATTGTAGACGCGACATGAGCCTACATGGTGAAAAATGAACCGTTCCCAGCGATCACGTTCCACTCCCCGATGACTTCGGGCACATTCGCAGCACTGCAGTTTTATTGTAATAAGCGCGAGTACGAACGTTTTCGAATTGACGTACCGAAGTATTGATACTGAACACACGTTCGGCTGACAGGCACAACACGATTGCATGTGCATGCGAGGCAAAGTTGACACGAACAACAGTAGCTGAGTTCAACGAGAAATACCACGACCAAAATCAAATCACGTGATACGTATAGATAGTTTTATACGATGATTACGCTCAAAAATATAATGACATTAATCACTTCAGATTTATTATTACACTAAAAAGGGAAAATTATAACTAGTTTTAAATACATACATAAAACTTACGGTTTCGTAAAAACATACATGCAAACACATTTAACGAGGAATTTTATTTGTTGTAAAAATAATTTTGTTAGGTACATCATTAAATGCAATTATTTTTTTTTTTTTATTGAGGAGAAAAGTAGCCAACTGATTGTCATCAAGTGTTATTGTTAAAGATTTAACTTCAAAGTTATGTAATATTATTAAAGTTCATAAAAAAGTGACCATTTGTAGAATCATAAAGAAAGGTTAAAAGCTGCATGACCATAAACGTTGTACATACAATTATAAATATGAATAAATATATCGATGCGGAATCAGTATATTTTAATTATTATTCAAAACACACACATAACTACAAAACTTTCAGCAATCCCAATCAGTTATATACGCGCCGCTAGCATATCGTTATGTTTTATAAACAATACCGTTAGGATACGCATGAACTTTTTTTTCAATTATTTAACCGAACAACAATAAATTTATGTCTAAAAATCTATCTGCAATCTAAATACCAGATTGTTTTAATTTTATTTTTTTTAAA
This sequence comes from Sipha flava, assembly GCF_003268045.1. Classification (NCBI taxonomy): domain Eukaryota; kingdom Metazoa; phylum Arthropoda; class Insecta; order Hemiptera; family Aphididae; genus Sipha; species Sipha flava. The sequence continues at coordinate 1,947,909 of NW_020273144.1, read as the reverse complement.
TATACTATCTTAATTAATAATTAATAATATAATAAATGATTTGTGTTTTAGAAGAATTTTTTTTTTAAAACATTTAAAACTATTGAGAATCAGTACATTTGATATTTTATAGTGATCTTCTTTTTAGAAAAAGAAATCTTCTTTTTCTTCTAGAAAGGGTTAAATATTTTAATATCATATTCAGAAACTACCTTTACATTTTTATAAATATAAAAGTGTCGAGTAAGATGTTAAAACTATCTTTTAAGTGAGAAACTTCAGTTTAGGTGTGTTACATAAACTGAGCTGTAAAAGTAGATTTAAGTATGTTTATTGTGGTATTTCCGTAAATAAATAATTAATTTTATGTAATTAAAAAAATACAAAATCCACATCCTTGATAACACGTTTTATACGAGAAAATATTCTATTGTTAATTATGAAACTTGAACAAAGGGTGGGTATAGTCGAGACAAATGTGAAAATTATATATGATAAATCATGTTTATGGCTCAAGTGAGAGTTCATCAAAGATGAGCTGTTGGGAAGAACGTGTCATCCTTGATAGAAAACAAAATTACAAAGGATAATCAAGGGTGTTTGTCCGATGTATCTAATGTTTGCTAATAACGGTACCCTAATTGATACTACGAGAGGTTTAGTTAAAGATCCGATTATTTAGGATTGGCGATTAAGAAATATTAATTTATTCACGGGAAAGCAAAATTCTGTGAGCTCTAGATCAAAAATGAAAAATAACTAAATAAAACTAGACAATTAGAAAAAATTGTAATATTAATAATACGTGAAACGTAAAAAGAAAAAATTATAATGATGCATAAAACTCAAGAGAACACTATTCAACGTTTTAACAATGTGTGTATGATTAAAAAAACAAAAGCTTTAAATAGTGAACACTATGCTTATTGTTTAAAAAGTGTTCAAAGCGTATCACAAGACCTTATACATTTATAAATATGTTTAGGTGGTGAGCTGGAGAAAATAATAACGTGAACCAAATAGTAGAAATCATATGAAGTATCATAATTAAAATATTTTGCCTTATTATTTATGGTTAGTGACATATATTTATTGAAATGTGTTCCACGAATATCAAATCATAGATCAGTAAACCATATAGACACGGATTTCATTGATGGTGACATGCTACAAATGAATATATTATCATGTTCAGTATTTGAGTCGTGTGTATGATAGGCCAACGATATTATGATGTGAAAAATATTATTATAATATTATCGTATTATTAAATATTATTATTATGATTTGATATATTATTATATGTTATCCGTTTCCTTGTTAATCTTTTGTTCAGTGGAAAATGTTACACGGTGGAACGATTTCTCAACTTTTTCGAGTTATTCAAAATATGATAGAGAAATTTTAAATGACATAGTTAGTTTGTGATTTAACATACTGTAACAACAGCAGAGCATTGCAAACTGGAATAATTAAATTCAATTTAGGAAACAATAGGTCTCTTGGAATTCATTCGTTTGAAAATTCGCACAAAGTTACAGTTTAATTTTGCAGTAGTAGCAATAGTTTAAAATTTAACACCAGCGTGTAAGGTGTAAACCTAAGCAAAATGACTATTGATTAACCGACACGGATCGCGAAAATTTAGTCGATAATTGTAATACTATTTTGTTATCATTGAATATAGTTTAATATCATGCGAAAGTAACTAAATCAATTAGAAATATTTACAAAATGTGTATCGGCAGTATTTCATTTTTCCATAGGTTCGACTTCCACCGTATGTGACGGTTTTAAATATTTTAATAAAAATACTATTTTGGTGAGATCAATGGAAATTTTCAATTAGTGTAGTATATCGTTAAAAAAAAAATTATTTTCGATTTTTTTATATTTAGTAAATTAATCTTTTTTAAACCTCAATTAATTTTAGGAATAAAAGTATGCTATGATTAATATTTTAAATCACGTAAAACAAAATTCCCTAATATATTAGACATCTGCATTGAATTGTTATTTGGAAATAAAAATATGAGGGACGAGAATATAAGTTCCAGGAACGGAAGATTATTAAGTTGAATTTATAGTTCTTATCAATTTAATACCATTGTAATGATGTACATTATTCGATTGTAAAAAACGGCACAAATATTTTATAATAATGTATACTAATCATATGTACGTGATTTTAAACCATTTAAAATAAATAAATAACGGTTTCTTCTATACCCACACGGACAACACGAATCGAACAATAAAGACTATTGACATCTTAATCTTTAAAAGACCGGTTCAAGGTCCTTGCCTCCATACGTCCCTATATAACAGAGACACAACCATCCCAAGCGAGCTCTCGATCTTAGGTTGTTAATGCATGCGCACTGATCGTAAGATAAACGAAGCTGCTCTCTATCTTTAGTCGCCTGTGTATGCTCACCGATCATAAGAATAACGAGAGAATTTATATATGCAATTTTTTAACTCATAATTTTCATCTATTTAACTTATGTTCTCCACACAAGTGTTGAAGGGAGTCCGGCTCCAGTACATTAAATCCTGCATTTGTCCTTTTTTCAACCTTGCATCGATATCTGAATGTCTACGGAAAACAAGCAAGTGCTGCTTTATTTAGCTTGACAGACTGTACAATTGCACTAATCGGTTCTCGAACTTTTACAACACTGAGAGCCCTCCCTGAAATAAGGAGGAAGGTAAAAACTCACATTTACATATCTTACACCACCATTTATATCTATCTCTCACCTTACGTTTTTAATTTTTTATTTTTGGATTATTACACCATTGATTTTGAAAAAAATTCTGAATTAAGGAGGAAATATAAATTAATAAAATATTAGCTTATGTTACTATATATATATATTATGTACCTCATAATTTCTGTGATTAGGTTGGTTAAACCAAATTTTAGGGGAAAAAATACATTTATGAGTATAGGCAACCTATGGATAGTGATTGATTATTGGTGATACAATAACATCTGTTTAATTGATAAAAGTTATTTTAGAATAGCTCTGCATGATATTTTGTAATTTATACAAAATTATGGTGTGGTTTTGCACTGGTAGTTGGTGAGCTGATACGGATGTTATCTGTTTTAATTTAACTGCATTGTATATATTATATTATCAACGATGAAATTATTGTTCGTATGACAGATGATAAAAAATGAGCGGAGAAGAAGAATAACCTATCGGGTTTCGCTGACGGTTACGAAACGCGCGCGTGATAAGAGCTTATCGCGTTGGTTCTGGCCCAAAGTTTTCATTTTTTACGAACGCATCATTGTTGGCGTATTCACCAATTTATTCCAAAAATGTGCACAGCTCCAAACTTTTCCAATAAAAAGCATTTAATTTACGGACAGTTTAGGGGCACGCCCTTTTGCTATCATTATACTACTTTTGGTACTGTTGTTTTTGACTCGTGCCTACAATGCAATATACCGTGCTTAGGGTGTGACAGTTTTGATGGGCCAATCCAAATCGTTTAGAATTTTGTTTACAGTGCCGCGATATTCAAATGTAAATTAAATGTTTAATTTTATTTTTAATTTCATACGTTTACGACAAAAATACACATGAATGCAAATAAATATGACGAATAAATGGGAAAAACAGATCTGTGTGTATATAATATTACACGTAAACTTGCGAGTTATAGCTGAATTGAATGCATATGTTTCTTACTCCCGATAAGCGTCAAACAGAAATTATATTTTTCATCGCTTTATAGGGATCCTGATTTAATACCACCGCCTCTTTTCAGCTAAGTTCCCGTGCAATAACTCGATTCTAGTGTAGTGGGACTTATCTCTATGAGATTTATTTTTGAAATTGTTCTCAACGGTTTATACCTCGACGCAAAGGAATAATTTTATTTGTAATGTAATGTTATATATACACAAGATATTTTCATCGGATTTTTTATAACAATTGTAATTGTTATCATATGTTATCATATTACATAATAAAATTTAAAATTACATGATTGGTAATTTTTTTAATTGTTTAATGTAAGGATAATCATACCTCAAATTTATTTTGATCATCCATAAATCGTAATATTTTGTTATGGTAAGGGATACAATTATAAAAGAACCAAAAATAATCATAAATTCTGAAAAAATTGAAAACCAAAATGAACTTTTAGCAGTTATAAAAATATTGTGTTACTCTAAAATTTTTTGTTTACAAGTATTATATATAGGGTAACAGTAAGAAGTCATCGGGACCGATGTAATAAAATATGCGTAAGACTTTTTCTTTTCCAATTTATCATTTTCGTAAAACGGTGAAAATGTTACCGTCATTACGTATCTAAAATATGTCCAATTTTTTACCTTCTAAATGTACACTTGTACATTTATTTATACTGGACATGCGAGGGTTCGTAGCAGATCAAAGTCACGTACAATCGTTTCATGTGAACGATTTCTACAAAGTTGACGTTTGTACACGCGCGAACAAAGAACCCGATAGAACATTATTTACGCCAATCGCCGTTGTGTGCCGTGCACACATTACGTATATGAGACACATAACTTTGAACATTGGCGTACTTCCATTACATTTTAGCAGGTGCAAAACAGTTACGGGCCTTCGGAGTTACTTTATTGTTGTAACGAGTACATAGTCTCGTTCATGAGGTCGCTCACCAGACGTTAATCTCACGGTAAATACCCTCACATAAAATAACGGTTACGATAATATTTGATAGCGTGTACGGTAATATACCGCTGTTCTCTACCAGACTTTAGTGTTATTGCTTGATAAGACAAGGACCACGTGGCACAGAGACGCATTTTTTTTTCCGGAAACATGTACAGTACAAAAATACTGTTTGTGTTCACGAACAAATCAATCGAAATACTAGTCGAATTATTTTTTTTAACGATAATTGCAATAACTAGAACAACATGAAATAAATTTTATTTTATTTTTTTTTTTCATGATTTCCATCGCTACGTAACTATGAAAATGATAAAATGTACCTAGTTAAAAATTACACTATGTACAAGTTACCGCTATTTAGCAGATGAAACGTACAAAGTTATCTATGTTAATCAATGGCGCCAATTTCGGGACACTAAAATTGATACATGTCTAAAATTATAATCCTAGTCCGTTCTACATTGACAAGTGGTACAACTGTACACGTGTGACCCCGTAATTACAGTAAGAACTTTGAGAATAAATTTGTACATAAAACATTTTACACTATATTATAAAGCCTAGTGGAATAGCATTTTGTTGCAAAACTACATATATTAAAGGTAGAAGATATGAGTTTGTTATCAAGATTAGTTGGATATGAATAATTCTATATTTCCAAACAATATTTTTTTAAATTAAAATTCTTTTTACAGAGGTCTGAAATGTACAGAAAAAACCTGATGGATAGTAAATGTACATAAACATGATATGTATACATTTTATAATATGTTATAGGATTTGAAATGTATAAATTGAAACCTTGAACGTAATATCCACCTATACCAATACACGTGTTCATTCGAGGCTCTCGTTTAGTATTCCATATTTACTGCTTATCGATTAACTTATGCATTGACAAATTATTAATCAGTGTATTGGATATAATTTACATACAGTTTACTATAACTACACAATATAATTTCATTGAAATTATAAAATATTTATTTCTAGCTTGATTAGTTCCTCATCGCGTATGCATTAAATTATGATAAACTATAACTTTATATTTTATAACTAATTTTAATGTATCATATTGTAGTAATAACATACTATTTATTATTTTATTATTGCTATTACAAATATTTTGTTTTAAGACAATTAAGGACTCGTTTTTAAATATTTTTCATTTGGTCCCAGTACAATATTAAAATCTGAAGTTCGGTTATGTTAATTGGATCGTTTTTAAGTATATAACTTTTCATTGCGATTTAGTATAACAAACGTTTAATCCATGTACTCGAGTAAAATTGTTTTTGTCGATAACACATCTAAATAACGCCGTTAATTTTTATTTTAGTAAAACTTTAACAATATATAGTTGTTTTTTAATCTTTATACATACATTATTTTGAATTTAGTTATTTTAACAACCCTAAAGGGATAAAATAATCGATAAAAATATTGATAAAATGTTGCAGTTTATTTATAAGCCCTTTGATTGCAAAATATATTTATTTTTCAGTATATTACAATAGAAATGTATTCACATACAACAAGATAACATGGATTTATTCATTTTGTATGCTTCTATGTTTCAAGTTTCTTGGTATTTTAGAAAAAGTTTAGTTAAAAGGAGTAGGGTTAAGGTTGTAAGTTAAGTTGTAAGGATCTAACTGGCAAAAACGTCGGTGCAATACATCAAAAGTAAAAAAATACTTAATATTTTACTATTTGGTAGATATTAAATTATTTTATACATCAAACGTTTTAAAAAAACTAATACTGCTTTAAAATATGTTAATAAAAATATGTGTTTGCTGTAATATTCTTACAAAGGCAAAAAATAAATAAATAAAAAGTATGTATTTCCTTTAAAGAAAAGTAGAAATAATACTATAACGATAAAAATAGAAAAATTTAATTATTACAAGATTAAAATTTTAATAAGTACATTATTGAAATTTAAAAGCGAAAGAAATATACATTATAATATTAAAATGTATACATAAAATTTATGATATTCAGATATTTTTAATCTCAGATTATGAATGAAACAAGGAATGTATAAGTTTTAATACAGTTAGTTTTAGTACATGTAATGTGTATAATTATTTTATGTAGTCCATGTACATGATTTTGACGATAATTAGTGCTCTGATCATTATCAAATAAAAATTAAAACAAAAAAATAAGTTCTAGTTGATATTTTTAAAAGGACATTTTTTGAATTTCTATACAATTTTCCGAATAATTGAAGAGAAACGGAGAAAATTATGCAAAAAATTTACAATTTCAATGAAGGTCCGAATCAATAATTGCAATATTTTTTGTCATGCACTAATTTTAAGACTTAATATAAGATTTCTACCATCAGTGATGGACTGAGCCTGGGGGATACCAGAAGAATTCCCAGTGGACCTTTGAAATATTATTTAAACCTTGTAATTTATTGTATTGTTTGGTAAATAATTAATAAATATCGATGAACGAAAAAAAAAGACACAAAAGTCAAAGTATATAACGCATAATCAAAAAGTGGGCCTCTTAAATTATGAATTTCTTGGCCGATTTTTTCCCCCAGTCCGTCATTATCTACCATAATTTTCCATTCATCACAATCATTGACAGTTTCTGAAAGAAAATTATAGAAAATTGTCTTTTTTACAATTAAACTTTAAATTAAGTAATTTTTCGAATTTCTCAACAATTTTTTTAAATATTTCCAAAAAAAATGTTATAATATTACGAACAAATTTACAGAATATAAACTTTTAACAAAAAGAATTTTAGTTTTCATTCATTTTCTTCTCCTTTGCCTTTTTCCCAAGTATTTGGGTTCGGCCATTCTAAATCTCCACTCATCGATTTTCTACATCTCCTATGCACACACCAATGACCCTCATATAATTTTCAATCCTATCTAACCATCTTTTTTTGTTCTTCCTCTTTCTCTTTTCCTTTCAACGTTCATTTTCATAACAACTCTTACTGCATTTGTTTCTTGTTACGTTTGAATTTTTGTTTCCATCATAACCAATGCTCGACTTGGCAAAATTAAAGAAAAGGACTTTATTTACTTTAAAAAAAAGAACGTCCCCAAAACTGGCTGAGCGTTATGATTATAATAAATTATATTATAGCGTAATAATAGTAGGGGGAAGCTAAAATTTCTGAAAATTAGTTGGGGTACTCCGTCCCCCTGTGTCCCCCCAATTCGAGCACTGATTATAATACAAAAAATAAAAATTTTAAAATCATTAAATTAGAAATAAAATAATAGTGGTATAGTCATCAAAATATTTTTATTTTTTTTTTTTTAGAGCCATAGAAAATGTACGTAAGTTTTCGATATTCCAAAATCATAGAAGTTTTTTTCTTGTAAGAATTATAATATTAAAAGTTCAACCTATTTTATTAAGAAATTTAATTACATTTAATAATATTTCTATAATAATTTGAACTATAAAGAATGTATACATAGTGTACATAGTATTTACATCCCATAATTTGTGTTGCTCGAATAAGCTTTAAGTTGTTCGACTAAACCAATTCATAGTCTCAGAACATATATATATGGTATTATAGTATATTTCTATAACTGCACTCTGTATCTACGCATAAAAATAAATGTATATATATACAGATCTATTTAAATATAATGATTAGCGTAAGGCATGTAACGCGATTAATAAGTAAGCCAATTGTTATATTAATTATAATAATATTTTTATCTACTTCAGTTTCACACGTTTATAACTTTCAAATATACAAGTGCAATATAAGTTTCGCACTTTCTCAATAGGTTTCACTTTTCTCTAAGGATCGCCTTCGACAAGCACGCAAATTTACTATCATTACATCGCTGTTATAGCATTGTAATCGACTAACGTATCTATACATCCGATGAAATTTAAAATGCAACCACTTGGTCTATGTGAACGATCAAATTGTTTACACATGTGCCGAATAGTCATGTCTATTTTTGGTCGATCGTTTTGACTCAACAATACACAATTGCGTTTGCACACAAACCGCAATCTTTAATACTAAGTTCGATGGTGATATTTACTCGTATTTTGTGCTTTGCGTGCGTGTAACCCGATCGCTAACTACAACTATATAACACGATGGTCAAAGGTTGGCCGCTTTGTAATAATTACGAAACACGGAAGTCTTATTAAGACCATCGAACGGTATTCTGTTTGAGCAAGTGTTTTTTATGCAACGCGTTTTCCGATGATTATTTGCCACAGAATCATATTTATCGTCTATTTCGGTCCAATAAACTACTACTACCAGTAATAATAATAATAATAATACTAATCACTTACCTTGGAAGAAAACAAAAGTCTTTCTTTTCACGTACGGGGTGTCAGGGATTTTCAGTTCGCAGTCCAATGTAGATTGAGTGGTAATTTCTTCGTTAGAAATTAGAACACTGATTATCACATCGTAGGTGGAATCCTTCAATCGGTTGATGTCGACGCGAGAATTAGCTAATGGATAGCTCCTAAACATAAAAATTTAAATTTATTATATTTTTTTAGAAATTAGTTGAGTTTTAATGTATCAACGTGTGATTATTTGTTATTGGATAGCTGGTTTTTATACATTTTACCATTCGGTTCTAAATATATAGACATAAAATTCGATTCCCTTTTTTTTCGCATTAAGACTTACATGTTTTTTTTTCTTTAAAAGTTAATTTGTTATAATATTTTGAGATTGAAATAATGAATACTCTACACACTGCTCATTTTCATATACAACACAAACACACACACACTAAGTACTATAACTATTATAAGTTGATAAAATATAAATTCACGGTATTAAATCTATAATGTCACATTAATAATACTGTACTATTAACAGTTAAAAAAGTATTTTTATGACCAAAATATTGAACGATGGAAGTTTTTGTGAAGAAGTTTATGAAGAACTGAAAACATATTCTGTAGACCATTAATCTTTAACATAAAATATGTGTTCCGGTTTAGTCTATTACATACTTATACAGTCTAGAAACCAACTCAGGACCATATTCTATACATACCAAACTATACTTACGAACAACTATATTTTTACTTTTACTACAAAGGGCACACCAAATCCATTGATCACAAAAATAATAAATTATACTTAAGTAAAATGTGTGTATTTAATGCAAAAAGTATTATGTGTACTACGCAGATCTAATGATAAACTCAATGATTTATTTAATTAACCGGATATAGTGGTAATACTTAAAAGCAAAATAATTGGAGAAGCAGGATACGCCTGACATGCCAAAGAATAAATATTAAATTCACTTATTTCATAGAAATCAGATCAAAAATATATTATTAGGACAAGAAAAAGAAACCGGATATAACTGTGTACTGGGCAGAGCCCATGATTTATAGGTGTAGGAAGATCTGGTAGTTGTTTTTGAGGCCATGCATGAATACAGACCTATATTAAGCTTAAAATTATACATTCTTAATGACACACTATCATATGTAATATTAGTAATCAAGGCTATCCAAAACTTATGATTATAAATGTTAGTTTCAAGTATGGTTACATTTTCAAAATATTTTCTAACATTAGTTATATTTTTTCAATTACATAACATATTTTTTTGTTATTTAACATAGAAGCCTTTCCATCATACAGTTAAAATTTACGGATAGACTCCTTAATTATATAAATTTAAGTTAATAAGTAACTACATAGTTCTAGGTACATGTTATTCGATGTAAAATTTCAATGTATTAAATTAATATTTTTTCAGAATAATTATTATATAACCGTGTATTAATTTTAAAGTTTTTAAATGCTTAAAATTAATACGTTATTATGTGTTAGTATATTTATTTTGTATAAGAAATGTATACATTGTATTTATTAAGAATATAATTCAATATTATCTTACAGTATATATCAAATAAATAATACAATATTAAATACAATTCCTCGTTTCATTCAGAATCTAAAATGATATCTCGTGAAAATATTATGGGCAGGGGTATAATCAAGTTTTGCTTTTAAATGGAAGGAAATTCAAAAATTTTCGAGTATGAAAAAAAAAACCGAACTTTGCTGAGTTATAATCTCGAAAGAATAATGAATATAAAAAGATATTTCTTTCTTTTTTTTTATATAAAAGCCAGTGTAAATAAGAATAATGAGTAAATAATATCTTCACACAGGTATTTCAGAGAAAAAGATAAGAGGTGAAGTAGTTCAAAACACTATAGAAAAACTATAAAATATTATACGGTATAATGATACTTCTTATTTAATAATTTTGCTATGCAGTATCCATATAAAAAAGTAATAATAATATGATAGTATTGTAATTCTAATAACACTAAATAGAAAGCGCTTTAACTAGAATATAAAGTACTTATATCAACATTTTGGATATACTTTTGTAATACACTAAATATACATTTCGTCATTTTCATATTGATCACTCGTTGGCTTCATTAATAATTATTTATATGAATGATATGAATGTTGGGTTTAGGATTTATAAAAAAAAAAAAATGAATATCCATATATTTAATAGCAAGTAAAAAAAAAAATAAAAAATAAATTATACCATAATTAAAGTAGTAAGCAGATCAAAACAGAATAATTTTAAATTGTCTATACGTATATTTATGTTTTTAGAGAGAGTAGTTTTAAGTTTTTAAAGAGATATCTATTATACAAGAGACTATAATTTTAACTATAACACTATTTCTGTGATAACGATAAGTACTAGACATTTTGTAGCTAATGTAACCATGATTTGTATATTACGCATGCAAATATCTCAATTGTTTCATTCTATACGATTAAATTGTGACTGTTTAAATTGTTCTATTTTCGAGCGTAGTATAATTAAGTTGACACACAAACGCGTGGTAATTTCAATCAACAACCGTGTTTGTACATGGTGAATAATAAATAACAGATCTACTAAAGCGTATACTATCCGGGTTAATTCAATTTTAAAAATTCCGTGTTATTTGTAAATTAAGCCTCACGAAACAGAAATAACAAAAAAAAAAATATTGCCCTTTTACATAATAATGTAACATTTATTATTTATTTGACAGTTACATTGCAGTTTTAACTAACAGAAATCCGCAGCATAGCGTATGTTTGGATGAAAAAAAATTCTTTTGGATGATTTGCAAAAATAGAACTAGAAACAGCACGCACACACAAACACACACACACATATATGCACACAAACCCACTAATATATATATATATATATATCGCGTAATATTTTCACATAAACGGATCAAAATTATTAAGAAGTAGAAAGGGTACGCTGCATGCGTTCTTTTGGATTTTCTCGAGGACCCGATTCACAACGTTTTCAACAACGGATGGAAAACAGTTAAGTAACACATGCGTAATGCAATGTTGACGCAATGTTCTGATACAAGCGGTAACAACGAGATTCGCCGTGATTCCAACAATGCAAATGCGACGAGAGAGCCGCGGGATACTTCACTAAGATCGATTCCGAACGTTAGCGTAGAAGTTCGTTTGACGTTCGTTGCGCGCTTGGATTTGCGAATCGTAAAAAAAATAAAGACGTGTAGAAACGTTGTCGGCGGAAACGCGCGAGGCTCCGGGTACAATACGTATTCATGTGGCCCGCCGACGGTTGTGCCTTTGCTGAGGGGGTTAGCGAGTGCGTCTATCGATACGAGTGCGCGTGTGGGCACACGTGTACGGGGACCGCACTCTCGGCGCGGCCGAACGGAGAAGAATGGAGGCGGACGACCGTGCGGCGCGCGCGACCGATCGAGGAAACGTTTTATTCGCCGGCGGTCGGCGGCTAAAAAACCATTTATCACGCACGGGAACTTAATGCCGCGAAATCGTTTCGTTAGCTTAATTGAATTTGCCCGGTCGTAAAACGGTCAATGTACATTACGGTCGGCGGCGCGAGACTTAAAATAACGGTCTTGTTGGATTACCAACGTGTACATATATTTACGCGTGTACGTGCGCACCGAGGGATGTCGTTTCGCGGGTGCAGCGAGTCGAAGGGCTTCCGTTTTCGGCGGTCGGCGGCCACCGGAACCTGTTGATGGTGGAAATTAAAATAAATCCTACTCGATTCATACGTGCGCGCGCGTGTGTGTGTGTCGCAATGCTTTCTGGGTACCATACAATTAATATGATACATCTCACATCGTCATCGTTACTGCCATTCGGAACGTTTAAAATACGGGTCCCGGTCGTGCACAATCGCAGTGCTTCCTTTGCAGACACGTATACATCGCGCACCGCATGCGTGAAAATATTTTGTACGCCCGAAAACCCTAATATGCACCCTAACGAAGGGACCGGAACAACGTGTTCTAAAAATATTCCGTACATCGAGAGTCCGCATCGGATGATATCGGTGACGAAAATGAATAGTAATTAGGAAACAGCATCGTTTATATAATATGACGCCGCTAAACCGTGCGAACCATAAACATCTTCCGTGACAAACGCAATGAAGTGAAACTCTTTCATACGAATGAATTCTGCTAATAGTAAAGAAATTACATTAACATTGTTAAAATGTTATCGTATTTTGTATTATTATTATTATTCTAACATGTATAATGGCCGTGAGTCTTAAATTATACTTATTTTTTGTAAAGAGTTGAAGCCCGTTGAATAAACAATAAATAAATAAATCAGAACAATTAGAACACAACAGTGAATTAATATAGAACTTATAAGTAACGCTGTACAACGAAAACAAATTAGATAGGCAGGTATAGCTTAGTAAAACTTTTAGTCCCGTCTAAGAACGGCGATATTAGTTTAAGCCAATGTAACTACGTTACGTAATTCTTATTAATCGCACAGAATTATTATTCTAAAATAATCGTAATCGTTATATCAGGTCGTGTCAAGAGTTATGAATCTTTTATTTTGGATAACGACGTGACCGTTGTCCGCTGTCGGTCACGCGCCGTTCGGAAAGACCACAATACCGATCTACTATTAATCGCGTTGCATTCGTAAGCGAAATTATGCTGTTTGGCGGAGTTGAGGTGATTTTTTTTTTTATAAAACGGCCACGCCGGATGCGGCGGACACACAATGCTCTACGGAACATCTAGTGCGTAACGTCCGATCGTTGATACCACTAACCGACTGACCAACGGTTTTCCGTTCGTTTTACAATCGAATTCTTCCGCAACCCGTTTTCACACCACTACCTACGCAACGGCCGTCACGTAGACCATTATCAATACACCGTGTTTGTGTCCCACGTCGTACGTGTGTAATGCATGTGTGTGTTCCTCTTCTGCGCAGAACATCCAAGAGGTGGAGATGAAACGGGTATAGGACCCCGTCGGAGCTCGCAGAAAAAACCCTAATCCTCCTGTCATTCACGGACCGTCGTCGTTTTTAATACGCGCCAAGAACGGAAATTTCACTACGAAATCGGAAACGAATTCAATTTACATATTCAGCCCATTAACCCGTTTAGTTCGAAACCCGGGAACAATTGTTCCGGTGATATACAGCATCAAGCAGTTTTACCAAATACCAGCACAATAAAACGTATGTACATGTATATATAATACGCAGTTTCTATTCTCTCGAAATTGTCCTGTTGTAACGTATATATATATATATATACACTTGCAATGCACGTACGACCGAAGGGTCACGGAAAAGTTTTGCTAACCCCGATCCCTGACCAAAGTCACAAATTATGTACGTACGTATGTTTAAGTTTATTTTTGTTTTTTTTTTTTTTTTTTTTTATTAAATAAACCCTCGGCTACAGTGGTAAACGTTATTGCGCTCGTCCATTTCCCAACGATCGAGACGAGGTATATCATAATAATGCACAGCTGGTACACATATATTTTGGTTAATCGGAAAATAAATTATGACTACATAACTCTTGATCTAGTAAGAATATCCAAGTGGAGATTTTCATGAATTAACGATGATGATTCTTTAACAATGATTCAGAAAAAAATGTATAAACCTTTCAATAAATTTTTTTTCAACATTTCAATATACTGATTTAGTAAAATTCCACACTAATGATTTATAAGAAACAATTTACGAAATTGGTTTGATTTTAAACGAATGAGAACATTTATAATTGTAAATAATTATCAAATTTTCCAAATAATGTTGATTAGCCTGGCTAAGCTCGTAATGCTAGAAATTGTTTAAAAATAATTTCCTTGAAAATTGATAAAAAAAATGGTTAGCCTGATCAACACTAAGATACTTTACACTAACGTATTTATTTTTTTATGTGTTTGCCTGTAAATATTGAGTATTTGTCTTTAAATTTTCTAGAACTTCGTTATTAGTATTAATAACTTGTTCGAAATATTCCAAATTACACGTTAATTTAATTACAAAAATCCTGGGTTTATACAATTAAATTTTTTATAGCAGTTAAAAAAAAACACTTTGAATAGCTGTGAAAATAAATATAAATGTTATTTAAAATATCAACCAGGGAGTTCATTATTGAATTTGCATTAAAAACTTACAAACGTAAAAGCATACAATTTTATGTATTTTTATTTATATTTATTGCTCTCATTTATTGAAAATTTAACCAATATCAAATTATTTTTTCTTCTCTTAAAATGTAATCCTTACATAATTTAATAAAATATTTTTCTTGTAATATTGAAAAAAAAAAATTAATAATTTAACGATTGTAAAAATTGTATTCTTTCAATAATTGTAAGTTAGGCCGTCATACTAAAGTAT
This sequence comes from Sipha flava, assembly GCF_003268045.1. Lineage (NCBI taxonomy): Eukaryota > Metazoa > Arthropoda > Insecta > Hemiptera > Aphididae > Sipha > Sipha flava. Next base: position 1,932,508 of record NW_020273144.1, on the reverse strand, counting down.
ATGTAAAAAATGTCAGTCTAATTTTCGGTCTATACTATAGTATATAGTATATATAGTATATATAGTACTAACTTTCTAATTAATTAACATACTGTAGTATAAGATAAGAATCTAAAAATCTTTTACCTTTTTCAATTCATTGTTAAAACAACTAAAACAAGATGCACGTAATTTAACTGTGTTACGTGTCATTAAATAATAAAGATTATATTATTGTCATCATGGCAATAATAAGAAATCGGATAAAAAAAAAATAACCCTTAGTTTCTCAAGAACGATGTTTATAAAAAAAGCACTTGTTATATAGATATTTAAAAATTAATACTTGGTGCTCTTTTATCAAGATTACGTTTGAAATTTGGCAGCTTTGATGTAGAACTACATGTACCTATTAGTCCAAAAGATCTATTCAAATGTAATATGTTTTTAAAAGTTCATTTTATTCTGTTTAGGTTATTTTTCTTCTTTGTTCCTAGATTAACGCTCGATTAGTTGCTTCGATTTTACAAAACAATATTAGATTATATAATAATATGTATATTTATTTTTTCAATACCATAATTTAATAATATACCAAATGAATGCCTCTACAATTTTAAGCAACAAAGTGTACCGTGGTAGCAAAATTCTTAAACTCATTAAAATTTACTTTATTTTTTATTTTTACTGGAAAAACTATTAGTTAAAATTGCATCTCTTATGATGACGATATATAAAATAAACTCGTATTTCTTCAATACAAATACACACGCACGTTCGACCAATGCTGATTTAAATATATATTTGTATCACTTTCGAGACTCGATTTCGGACGCAGCCACTGTAGAGGTAATAACATCGAAATGTTTACGAGGTTTATGTAAATTACCAACGCTTTACCAAAAAAGTAAATAAACACAAATACCGTTTTTGTCGCTCACTCGACCTCTGGGACATTCCTCCCGGCGAAATGCGCATTTCGATTTCCCGTTCGATTTTGAATACACAAGTACACGTGTAACTACAATACATACACATTCCTATCTATGTACACGAAAATATGGAGATAAGTACGACGAGTATACATTGATTTAATAATGTTGAACGTTAATTTTTCAAGTTAAAATATTATTGAAAGTATATTGTATTTTTGCATATCGAAATTACTTGAATACGGATCAATGGTTAACCACTTCTTTAATAATATAAATAATATACATGGATATACTATTTACGTATGTAATGTACGATTATTTACCTACGCTTATTTTGGTACGTAAAACGTTTTAAATATATTAATCACAACATTTTAGCTCATAACTAGAAATATGTTTACCACTCTAATAAGATTATGGTATAAATCCTGTACAGTATTTTTATTTGAAAATTTGAAATTTTATATTCTAAATAAACGTCTGGGTACACGAATTTAACCTGAAGGATGACTTTGAATTAAAATTAAATAATAATAATAATAATAATAATATATTTATTTACGTCTAAAGGACAAGAGTGTACAAAGATATACAGCTAATACAAGTTTACATAGAACACATGATATAATAAAACGAGTGTAACAAACTACAATTATAAAAACAAACAAATTAATATATATATATCATAAGATAAACAATATTATAATAATAAGGAGACAACAATTAAAAGTACATGTTTAAATCTCAACTTTTTAATAGAAACCTAAACATAACTCCGAAGTTTAGATTCTTTATCAAAATTAAAAATCAAAATTTTGAAGGGTGTTAAAGAATCGAAGCATGCGACTCTTTTGGTTCATTAAAACTGAATACATAAATAAATTAAATACAATAAAATGAATAAATAAAAAATAATTATTATAAAATTAATTTTTTTTTTTCGAATTATTTAACAATGGCAGATTTTTTATAGGAATTACTGTTTAATTTCTATCTTAAAGATGTAATTTTACTCAAATGTTCAATAGTTTTCTTAATTATTACAAACTGACAAAAATTAAAAAAAATAAATAAATAAAAAAAAAAAAAAAGGACCACCGAAAAAATTTACAACTTCATCCATCTTAGTATGTTTCACTTACTTAAATTTGTTTTATCGAGATCAATAGTACAATGGTTTCAAGTTTAAAACACCAGTACAGTAATATCATTCTCTAGTCACTAAAAGTTTCGACCTTTTTAAGTTATTTAGTTAATATAATTTTTATTAAGTGGAAAAGATATTTGGCAATGTAACTGTGTTTTGCATCTTATGGAGTAGATAAAAAAATGAAAGTAAAAAAAAACAAGATTTTAAAATGTTTTTTATGAATAAAAAACATTTTTATTCTCTGTCCATAAACACAGATAGGTACTTACTTAAAATAATGAGGAAAAATATGTGTTGAATTTTATTTATTTATTAAATAATATTGAAACACAAACATTTACAAAGAAAATGCATACATTATATTATTTAACATTACAGTATTGTGAAAATAAATCATTTGAATAAATCATATTATTAATAGTAAGTCATGGAAGTTTAATACAAAAATGTATTAACTATTATAGGTTAGGTGTGTTATTATTAATAGAGTATTCGTCATTACGTCAAACAAATGTCATCTGATTTTTGGCGTTTATTCCTTCATTGTGTTTAAAACGTTCAACATTTCAAGTGTTCAGTTTACAAGAGATATTTGTTCAACATTGACAGTAAACATTTATCTTATAATGACTATTACATGTATTGTTGTATACGACTGTGGGAAATGACAATTATTCGTAAAGCGACGGGTGTGTACTAGAAGGGGATTCATGGTTTTGAATAATAGAAATTCGTGTACTCCAGATAGGATTTGACGAATAGAGGATTTAAAGGGTTGTGAAAACCCCTCACTTATCGAAATATATTTTTACAGTTGACAGAGTACGAATAAAAAAAAATGAAAATTGACGTTTTCTTTATAAAGTCGTCATTTACTGAAAATAATTCGTTAATTTTGTTAGGTATGACCTATTAAACACATTAAATATTTTCAGTTAAATACTTCCTTATAAATCATTAAAATTATCATCATTAAAAAAAATCATCAATACATCTTCGGTAAAAATATATATAAATGTTATCATTGCTGATGTGACTGGAAAATTTAATACATGTTGTAATCGGCTATTTAATGAAAATTCTTAGTGTACTACATTGTGGTCAACATTATGATAAATATTTTATGATATTTAACTTTTTAAATTTGAATTAAGTCTATCCTAACAGATTGATTTACTTAAATTTTCAATAATAAATATAATAAATAATATTGCTAAATTTCATAGTTATGGAATCATTACGAGGTGAACCTCATTAGTGAAAGACAATGCTCGTCTGGTTGCACAAAGGTCTTCGTCATATGCATAAATCTTAGCATACTTAATTGTACGTGCTATGGTATTCTCTTTAAAACATTATATTATTTATTTCGAAGTACTTTTTAATCAGTAGAAAGTGTCTTGAGTTCAATATGAAGTTTGAAATTTCCTAATCTACCAGTGTCTGCCCCTGATACGAATTGTCCCCTTATTCGTATCAAACAATATACATCATTATAATATAATACCATGCATTTTCAACCCGACTCAACTGTTCATCATGTACATTTTTTTTTCATTCACTATGTTATCATTCTTTCTATCTAAACACCATAGATAAAATATGGAAATTAGTTCCTCCCACAGCTTCGGTTGATTTCCACGAATAAATTGGGATTAATAATAATAGAACAACCGTAGTCGTCTGAAAATGTGGAAAAACGTTATTATAAACCGGCATTTATTGTAATGTTATCCATTGTCCATTGTTATGTAGGCCAACACCGCATGACCACGATTCGTATATCCTTTGTCAGGCTTTATTCGTTAATCTTTGTCTGCTCATGACATTTTATCTTTCTATAGTAGGTCAAGGATAGAAAGAAAAAGAGAGAGAGAGAGATGAAAATATTCGTTTTAATACACTTCGTAGGAACAATTTTTATTCACTGACTTTTTTGTACAACACTTATTGTCAAAGTCCGTCGTAACGCGATAAATAAGGATCCAAGACATATTTATATCTAGTATAGAAAATTGAATAGCACATAAATTTGTACGTCCTTATCGATTTCCTCGAATAATATACCTAAAATAGATCATTTCCGGTTTTCCGGTTTAGCATTTTATTATACTTCGTATTCCGTCTAGACGGCTAGACTAGTACTTATTAAACTATAGAAGTTTAGAGTGTCACCATTAGTTACATTTACCTAATTCTGAGAGACTGAACTTTTATACTCTGTGCGCCTTGGTTAACTTAAAATTTAAAACGTTTAAACACATTTTATATTTAATTAACATATTGTTATAATTCATAATCCGGTTGTGTTTACAAAATATTAATATTATTTATTTAATAAAAATAACAATAAACATCAGAAAAAATAATTCGAATACTTTTATATTTTTGTTTTATAAGAATCGAAAGGTAAATTTTTAACATAAAATAAAACTACCGTAGGACGTATTAAAATATAATATGTTATCCACAACACTTGAGTTCACCACTATGGTAATCCTGCTTATATGTACTTAGTGTACTTAATATTATGTAGATATTGACGGGTATAGAATTCGATTTGGAGATTAGTAAGTGATATAATGATATTGAAATACACTTTACAGTTCTGAATCTACAACTATTATAGCATCAATTTCTACAGAATTTAACGAAAAGATCGACTCAGAACGTGAAACAAATACACAATTTATTAATTGTAATAGCTAATCGAATAAATTAAACAAGTATACAAACAAATGTACACCGAATACAACTGAATTATATAATTTTGATTTTGTTCTTATTTAAATTAAATGCACATAGCAGATAGTTATCAATATTTTGAATATGCGTTATTGAAGTTCGGTCATTAGACATTAGTTTTTATAAAAGGAAACCATGATCAATAGGAATTATATTAAATCTCTTTGTATAAATGCGTTCACTCTGTTATTGTATTAGCACCGTTGAGACGGTACCTATTGTACATGTAAAAATCTGTCTTAATTCCTTGACTCTGTTGTATAGGATATACAAATGTTTATTTTCGTCGGATCTTGGGCAGGTGGACAAGCAATGGCCAAAAAGGATGTCAGTGTTGTTCCATAAATTACGGTTTTGAGTTTATATTCTATTCCGTTAGATTATGTTTCTAGAATAATTTTTTAAATATTTTATCCTCTTGTGGCCTTATTGACGATCCAAATTTTCTATTTGTTTAATCTTGACCGCAGATAGTATGCATCAAATATGACTTGTGCATCTGCAGTCATATAGATACTGTATAGATACTGTTGCCGCACATTTACACAATTTATTTAAGTGTATAATCAAGTATATATATAGTTATAACTCATTTAAAATTGGTACTCATAACGTTTGTTACGGACCAAATGATTCTATATGTCTGCGTAAAGTTCGTGTAGTTGTTTAGTTGGAGTATTTGAATAAAAACAAATTGTTTTTTTATACTATACGGGCTTTGTGAAAAAATTTCTTTTCAATTTATCGAGTTCAAAATACCAATTAAATAACTGTGAAATTAATTTAATTTTAGTATCTAACTTATACTAGTAGCTCTTAATATCAATACCAGTTAAATTTTTGAAGCCAATTGAATTCCAAAAAATAAATACAAGAAAGATCGACAAATATGTTAACAATTTGATTCAATTATTCAATTGATTTAGTAATAAATGTTAAAATAATAATTATAATAATTATGAAACGCTATAAAATGAATCTTATAGTATGAGTAGCTAATGTTTATTACTAGTTATTTTCGTTAACATTTTTAGACAACATAACAAAGGTTATCCTTCAAAATGGAATTTCATACAAATATTCAGAGAATTCAATGAAATTGAAATATAATTTGAAATATAATATCTTTTAAAATATTTCGATGAAATATTTGATTTTGTCATCATTGAATATTCCAATAATAATAAAACATTATTGCAATTTATTTTGAATATTTGTTTTTTTTAAATAAAAATCAATTAATTAATTTTTTTTTAATTTTTGAAGCTTCAAGTATAAAGATTAAAAGACTAATGAGTTCTTTACTACAAAAATATTGCAAATTTTCGTAATGGCTATCAATTTATGTCAAAATTCAATATTTGAAAACAAATATTAAAAATTGTAATTGAGGATTTTTGATATTTTTATATTGGAGTATGCAATAACCCAGAAATATAAAGATAAACTTTAATGGGAGGAGGTGGTATATATGTAAATAGTCGTGAGATATGAATGTATTAAAGGGTTGTTACCTTTATTCTTGTTTAAGGGAGGGCTTTCAGAGTTGTGAAGGTTCGAGAACCGATCAGCGCAATTATAGTCTGCCAAGCTAAATAAGACAGCACTTACTTGTTTTACCGTAGACCTTCAGATATTGATGTGAGGTTGGAAAAAAAGGAAAAATGCAGAATTTAATTGTACTGGAACCGAATAATCTTTAACACTCGTACGAAGAACACAAGTTGAACGGAATAAAATCATAAGTCGAAATAAATTGCACATATAAACTCTCTCGTTAATCTTTGATCGGTGCGCATGCACAGACGACCAAAAAGAGTTGCTTCGTTGATCTTACGATCTGACGACCTAAGATCAAGAGCTTCAGGAAGGGTTGTATGTTCCTGTTATATAGGGACATGCGGTGGCATGGACTTTGGACCGATCTTTTGAATGTTAGGATGTCAATAGTATATATTGTTCGATCCTTGTTGTTCGCTCGGGTATCGAAGATATCGTGTTATTTATTTATTTGAAATTTTTTAATCGTCTTGAAATTACGTACGTATGAATAGTATACATTATAAAATATTTATGCCATCTTTTACAATTGAATGATCCACAAAATTATAAGTATGACCGACTTATAAAAAGTATTTTATAATGTTTTTAAAGATTAAAATTAAAAATTAAAAATTAAAAATGTGATCAAGCTGTGACCAATTAAAAATGTAAAAAGGCGAACTTTTCAAGTGCTTATAAATGGTACAAAAAAAAAAAATTTGAAAACTTTTGAAAGCTAAATCAACTCTAGAGAACACTGAAATTGTCACAGTAAGAATATCAAGTCACTTCAATAATCTTTTGTTTGAGTAATGATGTAATGGAAATTAAAATTTTGTCTAAACATTTTATCTTGTTGATTTCCCAGTATTTTAAATTTTTTATCAGTTTTTTTCAATAATTTGGAAAATTCCACGTAAATTAAAAAATCAGAATTTGTTATCATAATGATCTATATTAATTTCTTCTTTTCATTTATTTACATTATTCAATCATATCAGACTGAATAAAAGAAAAAAAAAATGAAATCTGTTACTGTTTAAAATGCAAATTAGATTATATTATTTTAGAGAAACTACGATATTTAAAAGTTCACTATGAACTATTTTAAAGGATAACCATTACATTTTTACTAAATGCATCTCATTAATATACAACAAGAACTATTAAAAAATTTCAATGAAACAAACATAACAATTTTCTAATAGTTTTAATTTTTATCTATATGAGAAGAAAAAAAATAGATAAAAGTTATGAATCATGAATTTCATACACGAAAAACCATTGCTTTGGGGTTAACTTACGACAAAATGATACAATAAACAATACTTTTAATGAAATTATTAAAATTTAATTTAATTCAGAACTTTGTAACTGATGGTGAAAAATTATGACTTTTCTTATTCTAGTTTCAATATTTGAAAGCTATATACATTTATTTTTGAACACATTGCACAGATTTAATGATAAATGATGTTGCTAATTTATAAATAATTCCATTCTTAAAATTAGAGAAACTGTTAAGAACTAACTAAAATTAATTTCTGTTTTTATTTTCCATAAATAATCTATTCTAATTAATTCTTATTTAACATTTTATATATACAAATGAATTAAACATTTAAAAGATGTTCCCATTGTATATGTTGTCTGTATCAACACATCCAGTTGTTGGTTGATAATAACAATCATTGTTTTTTAATTAATTTATATAACTTAGATTAGATTATAGTAAACTAGTAAATATTAGTGTTGCACTTTATTAGTTTAACGTAATAAAAAGAGTTGAATAAATTTGAGTAATACTACTTTAAAAAGTAGGTCTTTTTTTAATTTAGAATTTCAAGCAATGCCAAATTAGCATCTCACAGAATTAATGTTGTTCTAATAAATACATGCAGTATAAATTTTATATACGCTTATGTACTTACGTTATTTAGCCTTAATATTATTCAGCGATAGATTGAAACCGATATCGTATTATCCCACCAACTAAAAAATAACTCCTTAAAAATCTGCAAATATCTTCTGAACTAATTTTTTAATCACACGTTGATGCTTCCTCTCAGAGTGTCTACGTGATAAATTATAAAATTAGTAGTTAATTTTTAAATTATATGTTTTCGAAAACTGTTACTGATGTTGGCCTAAAAATAAACATAACGACTGCGTTACATTCGAAGTGCACTGCAGTACTCTAGATGTTATTTATTTACTTGAACAATAGTACGCAACTGACAGCGTGAATAAATATTGGAATTGCATTGGATATAAATTTAAATTTGATTCATATAATTGTGTTATTAAATATCGCTCGTATCAAGCAATATGAAAGAAAACGATCAAACACCATGCGACAAATCTACGGACAAAAAGTCGGCGAAAAGAGGACATGCCATCAGTACAAATAGTGAGGATGTCAACAACGCTGTTGTGACGAATGAAACGGCGGCCAACACAGAAGTCATGGTTGAATTGCGACGAGGCGGCCGTAGAGTACGCATGAGTCGGTATCGACGGAGTAGGTCCAGAAACGGTGGTCGTAGAAGGAGACGATCATCCAGGAAGTCCCGATCAGGTCGTAGACGGACCAGGAGCCGTTCAGCGAGTTCCGATACTACAGAAGGCGAAACGGATTACGAGAGCGAGAGCAATGATACGGAATACGATGAAGACGACGAAGATCAACAGGCTGGAGACAGGATATCCAGGCGTAGGAGAAGGTCGAGGAGGGGCAGTAGCAGAAGAGGCAGTAGACGTCGTCGTCGGCATCAGAGCGGAGGCGTGGTCAACAACGATGATGAAGAAGAAAGCGAAGGAGAGACAACTAACACTGATAACGAGAACATGATGATGGCCAGAAGGGGTCGTCGGAGTGGCAGTCGTAGGAGGAGAAGGTCATCTAAGAGGAGAAGGTCCTCGAGAAGGAGAAGGAGAAGCGGTGGACGCCGTCGCAGTGACGGAACCGAGTCCACCAGCGAAGGGTCGTCCGAATAACTCCGTACGACTTTTCCGCCAAGTGAACCGTCAATGCGAGAAAAGAGCAACACGTATAATCTTGATACATGCGTCCAATATTTATAATTAAATATGTGGTATATAAATTAACTGCACAACTTGATCGCATTGTTCGGATATACATTTTAATTAAAAATCAATACATTTTGTAATGATAATATGTCTATACGCATTTTTTTATATTTATATTTGAATAAGCAAAATTTTCAGCTTGTAAAAACCAATTTTTCATTATTCACTCTGGCCTAAGTCATACTGTTCACAGCGTATTGATTGAAAGTTTGAATTATTATTTATAGTGTAATAAGACGAAAAGCGTATTTGATTTTATGTAAAACTCATTTTCTGTTTATTAAAAATATTTCTATTGAATTAACCCAATATTTCACTTAACTCTTTTTCCACACATTTCATTCAAATATACTTCTTTGTAGTACCATTGTTTTTACCTTCAGATAATAATTTAGTAGGTGTCGATATTACCACTATCAATTTATTTACGCAAGTCCATCGTCGGACACATAGAAAAAAATAGTCTTTAATGTAAGAAAAACATTTAATTCTTAAGAAAGTTCAGATAAATAAAAATGTACAGATTTTATATAACTTAATAAATCTAATGACTATAGAATATTGTTCGATTATTATAAATCAAACGAACGATAAATTTTATGTAAGACTTTATCCGTATTTTTGCCAAAAAGTAGTTTTTAGTTTTAGTAAGAATATTATTTTAAGATAATATCAATGATGTATCATGTTATTTCTATGAGTCGATTTTTTTTTTTTTAAATCAATGAATATTAATATTACTGTTAAAAAAATATCAAACATTATCATTACGTTATATCGTGTGTTCAATTTTAAAGGTAACAGGAAATATTTCGAACGCATGACTTTGAATTCGATTCAGGTTTTTTTACAGGGTACAGGACATATAAATACATATGTTTTTGATAAATTATAATTTTTAACTTTTTTTTAATCTGCGCATGCGTAGTAAAATAAAAATGTCTTAAATAGGAATCACCATTTTTGACCATCAAAAGTTTTAAATTAGGTGATTCGTATTTATCGCATATTTCTACACATTTTTCAACAAGGTAGGGTTCCCGATAATAATGCAATTGTTGTTCGAGAATACCTTAACCAAACTTTTGGCAATAAATGGATGGGTACATACGGTGCAGTACAATGGCTCGCTAGATCACCTGATATAATACTGTTGAATTATTTTTTATGGGGACATTTAAAAACAGTAGTTTATGAAAAATAAAATAATCATTGCATGTAATGAACTCACCGAATATCAAATAATAGCAGCTACACAAAGAGAACTACTTAGACGAATGGAAGCATGCGTTGAAAATAATGACAATAATTTTGAACAGCTTATGGAATAATAAATTATTATTATTATTATTATTATTATCTTATGATATTTGTTTATAAATTTAATGTTATAATAAATACAACTTGTAGTTTTAATAAAAATAAATTGTTATAATAATATTTGTAAATGCTTGATTAACATACGTAGAGCGTTGAAATATGTGATAAATACGAATTACCTAATTTAAAACTTTCGACTGTTTTAAAAAAATCAATTTTGAACATATCAAAAAACTGTAAAGATCAAAGTTGCTAAAAAAAAAAAAAAAAAAATAGAGCAATCCAAATTCGGTATCAACAATGATGATTCCTATTTAAGAAATTTTTATTTTACTGCCCATGCGCAGATAAAAAAAAGTTAAAAATTAGAATTTATCAAATACATATGTATTTATATGTCCTGTATCCTATAAAAAAAAAACCTAATCGAATTCAAGGTCGTGCTTTCGAAATATTTCCTGTTGCCTTTAAAACTAAACACACGGTATATAAATAAATTGTTAAACATTTGTGTAGAACATTTTTAGAAAATAATATGTATATTAAACTGTATTAGTCGAAGTAAAATTGATATTAATTTTAATTTTTTTTTACGATTATTCTAATTAAAATTGTTAAATTTATGACTGACTGAAGGGCATACTCAAAATTGAATCAAGAATATCTGCACACATTCATGTTGACATAAAATTTTTAATATATAATTACATCATATCAAAAATACATATTAATTAACCTAACACTAATGGTTTTTTTTTATTTTATAAGAAGTAAAGGCTTCATTAGTAAGGTCATTAGCTTATATTTACATTTATCTACATTACTTATTGATTGCTTAACTTAACAATGATGTTAATTAACCAAAAATTAATTAGTTATTAAGATGAATAATATGGTTTGAAATTTATATCATACAAATTGTAGGAAATATGCACTTGAAAGTATCAAAATATACGTACAAATATGCAATCGATTTTTTTTTATAATAATAATTAAAAATTTTATTTTTATTTGATTTATTACATTTTAAATGTTGACAGCTTTTTTATTTCGTAATATTTTGACAACAATAATTTGATAATAAGTCTAAAACTATAATATTACACTATATGATCGCGTTTATTTTCTTCTCTAATAACTTATTAAAAAAAAAAAAAAAAAAGGTAAAATATAATAAATCTATGTATTGAGTAGTTATTGGGTGTTTAAAAATGGTAAAATCAATAGTATAGTATTATGATGGCGTATTGTTTATAGAATTTAGCTTCATATAGGCTTAGTATATTTCCACATCACAAGAAAACCAATTTATAGAATGTATAAAATATTAAACATTTATAAAAGTGTTTGTACAATTTGTAAAACAAATAGGTACATATTGGTTAAGGATTCAGTACATCTAGTTATAGTTATAATATTTATGTATTTTATAGAAATTAAATTACTTTCATATAATCAATGAATTGTTATATATGTACCTGACTTTTTTTATTTATCATTCAATAAAAACATAGAATATAATAAGCAAGTGGATTTTGTCGATACATTTTAGGTGTATACTTTAACACATCATGAAAACGTACACACTCAATCAAATACGATCTATGTATGAAATTCAATATTTAAAATTTAAAACTACTTACTGTTTGTCGATAACCGAATTGTTGAAAAGTGTAAGTCTAGGGACCGGGTAAACGCCAGAGACCATACAAGTTACGCGTACAGTATCGTTATTGACCCTCTTTTGGTAAACCTCGAATTTCTTTTCTGGAGCTAAAACAAAAATAAAATTGGTTAATTAGGAAAAGCCCAGTAGTACTGCTATAGTAGTTGTAAACTATACGGCGTGCTGTAAAGACGTTCAAAAAGCATGAATAAAAAAGAAAAAAATATAAGTATAAATAAACATAAAACATAATATTACAAAAATCTCCTAATCATATGAACGACGCTTGAATAATAATTACAAACTTAAAAAGAATACCGTACGGTTAATACTCAGAACAAGCTTAAGCCACGCACGAAAAATGTAATCGGAGTCCGGAGGGAGCTCAGTGGATAAGCTCTCTGCCCCGGAGACGATATATCCAACGGTCGTATACATACAAGTCCATCGTGATCGTATTTATTAATTTTTTTTTTTTTTTTTTTTGTTCTTCCTATTTAATTCTGTGTGACATTCCACCTGTTATTTATTAAAATTCTGACGTCATTCACAGAAATGATTGTGCTTACGTCTCTGGTAATTAGTTGTCTTTTTTATAATTTTTTATGAGTATAATTTGTTTATAGGAAATTTAATTTCTAATAAGTGAGAAAGGTGAAGCTGTTTTTTCTATAAATAAAATATTATGGTGAGTGTATATGTGTGTATAAGAGTTACATTTTTGACTAGTTCATCTTGCACTCTCTCATTAATCCAATCTACTCCTCACCAGCCGTTTTAGTTCTTTTCGTATTTATATGCCGCTCGTTTTCTGTTTTTTATCCGCCAAAAGACGTTTCTCACTCGGCGGAGAACGCGATTTTCTGGCGGCCTGCCAAAACGACGTACCAGCATGTACTGCTACTACTACCGTCGCCACCGCCGTGCTTATAAAACGATATGTGAATATAATGGAAACTCGGTTAGGCCACTGCGGTACTTTAGGTTTTTGGCAGCCACGAGCGTATTTTTTCCCACTCTCACTAGAAATCTTCGCGATATTACGTGATGTTGTATAATAAAATAAGAGCAAAAAACCATCGAAACATTTGTGCATGATTGCCGAAACAATCGTTTGTCCGTTGTCGATTTAAGAAGTCAAAATCTTTCAAAAACAATGGGTAGTTCAAGCACCGGAGAAATTTTGGACGTTGGTGATATGGTTTTTAATTAACGTGAATCATAAATATTATTTTTCTACCGTAAACGAACGCACAATGAAGTGATTTTTTCGCGATAGTGGTTGATAACAAATCGTTTATCTCATGAATATTATTGTATGGTTACGTAAGAAATATTTAATGAAAATATATAGTACATGACCAATGAGTTATAAGAAAAAATATCATATATCATTCGTAAGACCCGTGTGTATTGTTAACGAGGTTTAAGATTATAATTATAATATACGCAACTACCAGTAGTATTTTATTATAGTACAATATTAACAGTAAATCATCTTTAAAGTTTATTTTTGAGTGTATGTGAATGTTGAAAAATAATATGCGAATTCATTTTATTCGTAAAAAAAAAAAAACTGTAAAACGCTATCTATATTTTAATAATATAATTGAAGACTGAACGCTCGTAGTTTGGATAAACACGTTGATCGAAAAATATTCTTAGAGTGGTATAATTAACATGTATAACGCCACCTAGGCCCCTAGAATTTCCGATCAATACATTATACTTTTCTAAATTCATATTACCACGCATCGCACTCAGTTCTTAAGTTATGTACGAGTTTAAAACATTAATAAATTATTTCGTTTGTTTGTGATGGGAATAATATATAGGGCGAAATTGATAATATCTTTAGGAACAGTATAATACAACAGAGTGACGATAGTGGCGAACGCGGTGGTAGCAAATGTTGGAAGTTTTAAAACAACCCCAAACGAGAGAGTCATCATAAACTACTTTGGAGGACGTGAAATAATGTAAACTATTTTTTTTCTCTCCCAAGGTTCTCAAATTTAAGTACGTTTTCGCCGGGTACACCGAACTTTTCCCGAATGTATAATTTACCGGCGACCGACCCCTTCAAGCTTCTGGTCCACATCACCCCCGTCCTTACGTCCACACCGTAAGTATGTATATACGTGGTTACACATTATTATATTATACACCGTGCATGTGTCGGTCTGTGTGGATGATGCAGAGAGGACGTATAAAACAAATTACGCTGTCCACGAGACGTCACCGTGGAAAAAGAAAAATAAAAAAATAAAAGTTAAAAAATAAAAGACTTCGAACGAGTGTATTGCATGACAAATAGGCGAGAGAATATAACTTTGTCGATTTGGTTCGCACTAAATTTAAACGCAACAAAACGACCGTAAAGCGTCACGACACGTAATTTTTTTTCTGCACCCCAAATTGCGTAGGGGACCTCGTCTGGCTGTGCTCCGTTATTTCTGAGTCTATTGTCATTATTTATTTATTACATCGACTCGGTTTTCATTAGATGGACGATTTACTAGTATATTATGTTTTACCAAGTCGTAGCCGTGTGAACGTTACACGTGTAAATCCACAAATGTAACCGTGGATGAGGCACGTGGATCGCAAAACAAGATCCGACGATTGGTAAAATATTACATTATGTGTAAAATAATAATAGTAGACTATATTCCTACAGCAAAATTCAACTACGCAACTATCGTATTGCAGGAGTCGCTAACTCGTCGATCGCGATTTATTGGTGGTCGACCTTTAAGAAAATATAAGCCAATGATAATAGGAGATCACGGTAAACTTTGCACATATGATGATTTTTTTTTTTTTTTATCATAATATAATTTAATAATGTCACACATTTTTTTCTTATAAATATCTATGAAGAATATATATATATATGAATCTATATATCTTATAAAGATCTATAAATCTAAATAAATTTGAGTATATCGCCACAAGCTTAAAACTTTGTATGTAGCTCACTTGTTCAAAAATAAAGACGAAATATTGAATAAAAATTGGAACGTTATTATTTATATGGTTTTTAACGCTTTGCACGGCTATACGCTGTAGTATTAATTGCGAGATCAATTATAAAAAATATTAGATTACGATATGTTTTATATTTTCTTTTTAACTTGATAACATATTACTACACCTAATGTAGTATATACTACTGAAGTGTCATAAAAAAACAAATAACGATGTTATTATAATGTACCTACAATTCTCTTTTTCGTGTAAAAAAGTATGTTTCTGATTGAAAAAACTATTTACAGAACTATAAGGTTGCACGAAACATAGTTAAACGGTAGCGGTTTGCAACATAATATGATTACTGTACGTATCCATCATTAATCTGTTATATATAATAAATTACTATTATATCATATGCATTGACAATATTTCACGCAAACTAAATCCCGCTATGGATTTTCTGATTCGTTACCGGATAGTGTTTTGATGATCGTTGACGAATGTAATATTATATGGATGAGCGATTAGAGGAGTGACAGGTATGAAGTATTTTTAAGAGGTTTATGGTTATTTTTGACTAGTAAATACTGACATTTTGAATATTAATATTTAAATCAATATTTTGATACTTAATTTCCGAGAAGTGACGATAACATAGTAGTAATCATTTTTTGTCAGGTAATTAAATAATTTTTAAACGGCACCGTCTGCACAGCCTAACACTAGTAATTATACCGAATGCGTCATGCACACACAACGACCGTATCATATTGATCCGTATACTCATACAAATGAAATTTAAATGAATAATGTACGCATTTTATTGAAAATGTTTAGGAGAATAAAATATGTAAACCTCATATTAATTATTTTCCTAATCAAACTAAATTAAAATCGATCGATACATCGTCCGAATAATAATAGAGGTTTACAATAAATCGCAATTATAAATATAATATATTTATTATACGGAATTGGACATTTGTCTTCAATCTTAGCCGATTAAACATCATTTTAAAAGCGTATAAGTTGGTTGAATGTGAGTATGTATGTATGTGCGCGTTACTATGCATGATTTTCAAACAACTTAATAAATGTTTAGGTTTAAGATGAATCATTATTCATACAAAACGTTTTTAAATCCATCGAGTTTTTGTGTAAAAGGATGCTATATTTTTTATTATAAATTATTGTAACTCATCATTTAGATTTGTCCACAAAAATTATTTTAATACCACTGATATTCACCCCAAATAAAAAAAGTTTTTCTCTTTATTGATAATCTGCTAACAAATCTCCGAATATTATTAACTCTTGAATCAAACATAATAATATGATACATTATGCATTTATATACTAAAATTGTATATAATATGTGAGCATAAATGTGTGTATGTGCGTATAAGATAACCAAACAATCTATTTGTATGAGAACATCTTATATTGTAATATACAATATATTCCTCGGTATTTGTGCTCTATATATTTATGGAGAAGAATATAACTTTTAACTCTGTCTCCAAATAATGTAATATATATTTTATGAAATGACATAAACCTACTTTCTCCTTTCACAATCCTCGTCATTTTCTTTAGTTCACTGCTATCGAATTTATTTATTCTCATAACTATATCAGTTTTAAGTATGTCAGCATATCATCAACTGCCAATCGAAAAAATATAATAATTTTTACTGATTATATTTTAGTTATATAGGTAAACAATAGTGTTTAAAAGGAATGTAAAGCATATTAGGGTAAGTACTAGTATTAATATTCAGGATAAGACATTCTTATTGATATACATTTCAAACGTGGACACATATGTATAATAATAGCTATATTTACAATACGCTATTAAATTCTAAATACCATACAATTTATATTTATACCAAAGATATTATTACTAAAGAAAGGTTTAATATTTTATAAAGTATTTTTAATTTTCTGGAAAAATGCAAAAGTCCATATAGAAATAATATCATCTTATCGATTTAGTCTCATAGAATAAAAATTATAAAAAAATATCATGTTAGGTATCATCAATATATGGGTACATTGAAAGTTAGACTATTGGTTTGCTCGAAGAAATATTGAAAACTTGTTAAAACATGCGTAATATAATAATGTGTCTTCAAAGTGTTTTCGATGTATTTTCTTTAAAAGAAAAAACTTGAAACAAGAATTAAATACGTTTCATGAATAACAAATGTATTAACATATTAATGCCTTCTATAAACAATTTGTGATTATTGTTTGGTTACCTATAAATCATTAAATCTTTTAAAAATACATTTAACCCATTACTATAAAACACCAAATTAATAAGCTACGTATACGATAAATAGATCGTTAATACACATGTTTAAAGGTATTTTCTTCCAGGTGGTATATGAACACTTTCAAAATTTATAATTAGTAGTAAATATTTAAAAAGGTTAAACCGTGGTTTTAACAATCAATCTTTTGTTTGATTAGGCACATGAAAATCAGTCATACATACCAATGAGTGAAGATATAACTACTAATGTACACCGAGTCCCTACAATCGTCCCTATAATAGTCCCTATGCTTTAACTACGTTAATATTTATTCAACGGTAAACATTTGTACCTACATTAAGTTCAAAATCATATGCAAGCACGTGTGTCATGAGTGGTTGCTCACTAACGCTGTGGTCAGATTGGCGTAAAATACTAGCGGGAAAATTAACCGTTAATCGGTTTATTATTAATACCACCCAAAATGTTATGTATCTGTTATATAATATTTTGTGCGAATCCTAGTAAAATACAACTATCTGATTATTAGATTCGTGTGATATATTCTTATTAGTGCGTAAATAATAGAAGGAAAAAAAATGAATCATTATTTATTTTTATGTAAAACGTTAAAGCATTTTATAATGTTTTTTATAAAAATAGCCTTTTAAAATAATTTGATCATTTTCCATTCATTTTCCACAAATCAGTATTGTAAGTAACCGACATAATGTTAATTATTCACTTATTTTAGGCATCTAAAAGTCTAATAAGAGCACTAATAAAATTATATGGAAAAATATCGTATTCAGTCGCAGTCAATCCTCATTAGTATATTAGACAATATACATATATATATTTATTGAATTATCATGTAACGGAAACTTAAACTTTTATTGTTATGTTTTATTTGCATTTTTCCTGAGAATTAATTATCCCTACTCCAGTGGAATGCATCAACTCTTATGACAATCTATATGTAGATGCAATTAAATAAGAGTTCATAAGGTACTTGATATGTCTGACAATTGTATTATACGAGATATGACTTACACAAAACAAAACGTGATTTTTAATAATAATAATGTTATTGCCATTAAGTATATGCTCTCAGTGGTGTAGACATGATATTTCGATGGGGAAATTTACTAGTAAAAAAAAAAAAAACCCTAATGACGTGAACTTGATGATAATAACTTTTGATATTAATTAGAGTTAAAACCCTAGATAATTTCATGGTTGGGTGGGTTGTTTTAAATAAAATATACTTATAATTTACGAAAGTAAATGTAATGGATGAGAAAAATGAAAAGAAAACGGTTTTTGTTTTTGTTAAGGATTTTAAGACTCTCATTGTTTTAATTAACATGTTTACTATGTGTTGGTTTTTGATTCTAAGTAATTAATAATAAATAATCAAATTCGTTAAAATTAACAAGTTTCACTGGTGATTGAAAAAAATGTTAAGAAAGTTAATTACTTAATTTTTTGCTCTTCAACTGTTATAATACAATTACTTTGAAAAAATAAAATAAATTATTTGTTTTAAAATAATCGAAATTAAGATCAAGCTATAGTTACATTTTTCAAAGTCATTTTCATAAATTTAAAAAGAAAAAACTTACATTTCATGGAACTCTAAAATTATTTCAAGGGAACCCTGGAATTCCGCGAAACGTATTATATGAAATATTGTATTGTATTAATATCATTCAATAAACATATAGTCATGTTTTACTATTGTTAAGAGGACATCAACCATCATTCACCATCTATATTAATATAATATTAATTAATATATATTTTTAAATATAAAGATTATTATAAATATAAGATTATTATTAATATAGTATATTAATAATATTAAATACATATTATATCCCCTCACATTTTCTTATCATTTAATTATAATATACCAATTGTTCAGTATTTTATCAAAACAATGTCAACTTTTTAATTTAAAAATAATTCTTTCATCACATTTTAACAACTCTGATACTTAATCAATTATCAACTATTTTGAAGAAAATCCAATCGTGTAATTTTTGGTGTATCCTATAATCAAACATTGACATCAAAATGTGAGCCATTAACATGATATGTAGATTGTACTATTAAAGGAGAGTGTATAAAATAAATTAAGATAATGATTCATGACCTCGCTTACTGAACAATTATTATATTTTATAGGATCGGTCAAATTGAACTGAATATTTTATAGAAATGCAAATATAATATTAATTATTATTATTATTATTCTAAAATAGTAATTTTTGTCATCTAGAATCACGATACTCAGTTGTGTCTGGTATATAGATTTATTGTTGTTAAATAAAAACTTTTGTATAAGAAAATGTTAATTAAAATGTAACCCAAGATCGGAATCGATTCAAATTAACATGTTTGTCATTAAACTGTGCTCATAAAAATAATTGTTAGTTGGCACCGAAACAGTTGTTTTTGGCCTGCATTTAGATTTGGATTATTTGTCTCGTATAGAGAAATGGGGTCATTTTTGGAATTTCCTTTTAAGTATTATCTTTTACTTAAATAATATTATTATATAATCCAACACGAAAGACATTTCTATTTAATTGCAATAATCTCATATATTACAGTGTTAACCAACATAATGTGTCACACTGTTCAATAGCGTGGGTTACTTTTATAATATAGCAAAAAAATAAATGTATTAATTTCCATTGTGCATAGCAATAAAAAGGTGCCAATTGACATATATAAACTACTTATAAAACTTTGGTACAATATAACATCATTTTTTGCCTCCGGATCAGTCTTGAAAATTCACGGTATAAAAAGTTTAAATATTTTTCATTAAAAATATGGAATCATGTTTTTAAAAATTTAGAACACAATACAATCGTATTTATTATATGTCATTATTAATATAAAAATAAACAAAGAAAAATAATAATATAATAATAGTTATAAGTTTAATGTTTTTAAGATCTTTCTTACTGTCAAATTTTGGCATTACTTTTCGTGAATCTATTTGTACTTTAATAAAACCTTCTTTATCGGATTTACTACCCAAAGTGGTCGAAGCTTCTGTTACAGTCTTGACAGCTCATTCGACAGCTTTTGTGTATGACTTAGCAAACGTAGCAAACATACAGGTGTATCATATATTCTCCTTTTTGTTCGACAAGTAATTGAATATTTTCATCGGGTATTGTTTTTAAAATTGGTAGTTAAGTGATATTTTGTTGCTTATCAATAAGATCAAATGTAAAATGATGCATTCAAATGTATATGTAGAAGTTAAACCAATCTGTTTTTTTTTTTTTTTTTTTTATATTGTAGACTTTCAAAATATGACAAACAGTTAATTCTTGAATATGGTTTTGTGGGTTTGTCAAAATTGCAAGTAATACATTTTCGGGGTGAACAAAATAACTGTTTCTTTGTATTAAAGGATCTATAATAATTCTGAATTCAGTTGTTAAGTATTTAGACGTAGAGATAAACTTCCACGGGCGACGTGCCCAAATGCGACCCACCCTTATGTTCAATGAACTTTCAGATTTTCAATAAAAGAAATATTGGTTGAACCATGATAAGTTTTTCTTTTGTCTATGTAGATGATTTCAATCAAAAGGATTGCTTTTATCGACACAATTAAAATTCATTTGTAATAGAAATTATAATAGGAAATATTTTCTAGTTGGTACTTTGCCAGAGGTAATTTAACGGTTTTCCCATCAGTTTTCTTAATAATTTCGAAAACCTGACTAAAAATTGAACAAAAATTCAATTTTTGAAATACATCAGCCTTCAACAAAACCGTATTTTTCTTTTTAATTTGAATAAAACTGTAATCTTGTAATTGAGTAATTTGCAAATTAAAATTTTTTTTTAGGTAATTAAAATGTTTATAATCACTTTAAAAATAATATTTTATTTTTCATAATATCACAATAGACCTAATGACTTTATTTACTTTAAAAAAATATAATTGTGTTTTGTTCAATATAAAATTAAACATTATGATTCTAAATGGAATCATTGGGCTAATGTTACATTCAAATAAAAAATATTATCTATATTGTTTTTAGTGTTCATTTACTAGCTATGGCACTGACTGATTATAATGTAATAATGTAATATTATTATGATTAAATGAATATATGTATACATGTAATTTTAAAATTGAAAATATTAAAATAAACTAATACAAAAAGATACTTAGGTATCAGTAGCATATACAGAAAATATTTTCGGGAAGGGCTACTATAGACAGAGTTAAATTGCCACTGCTACCTAAGAATTACTAACAAGACATGGTAGGTATTTATCTACATTTCATTTACAGAATGTCCCAAAACTATTTGACAAAGGCAATCAAATTTATCTCAACTGATCACATTATTTACGTATTTCCTATAGTAAGTATAATTCTGTATTTATGAACAAAGGATATATAATGTGGTACTTGACTATTTAATATATATATATATATATATATGTCTAATGGACTATTTCTATAATAAAATATCCAATGAATAAAAAAAAATTAATAATTTTCTCGTATTATATAATTATAATTTATTTATTTATTATATAATTAACTCTTAATAATAAGCATTGAACCATAAATTTAGAATCTTAAAACATTTTAATGAACTATTAAAGTACAATCGAAGAAAAAAAAATGTAAGCAGGTTAAAATAATTTTTCTATTTTTTTTTTTTTTATAAAATTATTTCTAAATAAGTATAGAGTACCATTAAAATATAACAGACGTTTAAAATAATTTTTAAGATTTTTGAAACATTTGGGGGTGGGCTGTAGTCCACAAGGCACCCCCCCCCTATATACGCCACTGCTAGGTATATATTATAAAATGGATCAAGTTACATCCGTATCAGCCCAATGACTCCATACGGAATCATAACTTCAAAAACTTTAAAAGTTGTGAAAATTAAAAAATCAAAAAATCAAAATTGTTTTTTTCTTATTTGATGCTTCTTTAATCTAGTTACAAAAAAAAAAAAAAAATTCTTAAAAGTATTCATAGAGTGGGCATCAAAGGGTTGACGCAATATATAAATAACTGTAGAGTTTTTCTGAATTCGTATATCATTATTTGCTATAGAATCAATAGTATAATTGGTATAATATTCAAAATAAATATTGGAGCTATTTATAGATAATTTAAAATTAAATATTCTATTAGATTTTTTCGAAAATGTCGATTGGATATTTTGACGAATTTTCATTTAACAATAACAGTTATTCAGATAAAGACATTTCATAGTTTTGAAGTATTGGTAATACATTTTCTAGACAAAATATTTAAAACATAATAAATTCTACCTAAATAATCTTTATAAGAGAGATTTCTTATTATTGTAAACAATGATTTTGTAAATATTTTATACCTACAACTTATAACACTATTTATGAAATGCACACGGTTTTTGTGTAGGTTTATAAATCATCCTTTGACAATGATCATGTGTTTTATGTTAAGGCAATATTACAATGACATAGACGTCTTGAGAAGACTGACTTTGTTACATGATAACTACAACATCATTGAAAATTATTAAACCATATGCGAAAAAACTACCTATTTGTTAAATTTACAATTTTATTTTATTAGTATCTCTGAAACAGGAAAAAATAAATTATCATATCCCCGACTTCCTACATTTATGTAAGAATTACTAAGAAATAAAAATTAAACCTCTCATGTGTTACCTAATATAAATCATTTGTGAATTATGTCCTATGTGATTAATTATACGATCAAAGTTGCATAGAAGATATTGTATGCTATGGTAGGTGTAGTGTCATATATTATAATATTTGACACATATGGTATTTTCATAATAATAATTTTATTATTGATAATATTATTATAAATATATAGTAAATTAAACTTAGTAATTTGTTGTTCGATGAGAGTTATTCGAGTTTAATTTTTCCAACAAAAAGGATTAAATAAATATAAGTATAATTTTATTATGCAGTATATAATAATTTATAAAGAAATGATAATGATATGTATTGATTTGGAATAACAATTAATAATATAAGGTACCTAAAAGATTCATATTGTGTGGGCTCAAATAACCATCTGAACAGAAAAATAGTTATATGATTTTACAAATTCAAAATTCGTTATATATGGATAATTTTCGATTTTTTTTTTTTTTAACGTTTTTCGTGTCTCTTGAAAAATTAGGTTTCAGCACATTGAAGGTTTTTTTTGTATCGAAGATGATTTAATTTTATCGTCATTCATGAAAATAATCATAAATCATATCTAATAAAAATGTAAGTGCATAGGTGGCCAATTATAGAATTACATTTGTATTACCTAATTAAGCTTCAATGTTAGTGATTGTGGTGAGGTTAGGTTTCTATAATGTAAAGATATCTTTATTATTAATAACAATTAACAGAGATTAACTATAAGTTAATAGTAATCAGTATTCCATAAGTATACAAGTAGTAGTTATCATATTATTGTGTTTCTATCCCTGAAATGGGTTTATTCAAAAAAATATATACAATTAAACATTACATTAAAGAAATCAGTCATAAATATGCATATAAATGTATACTATTATTTTGTTAAGGCATGAGAGCAATATATATACTTAATTTATAAATATTTATTTAAGTCAGAGAATAATATTTATAATCTTAATTATTCTACACAACTTTATCATAATAAATTAAGTGAAGTATAGAATAGATTCGAACAGCTTAAAGAATTGTTCATAAAAGTAATAATATAAGTCAGTTATAATAAAATTATTTAAATAATTATTTTGATTGTAAATGAAAAAAAAATTCAGTACCTTATCTGTTTAATAACAATATTAATAAAAGTATGTATAAAGTAAAATATCGGCGTTTACAAGTTGGGTCCCGAAGATCCTTATTTAGTCTAGTTATGTCCCTAACGTTTTTCAGGCAGTAAACTAGTTGGGTCCCAGTATATTTCAGGTATTACTCTAGTTGGATCCCACGATTTTACAATTACTACTCTAGTTAGGTTTACACAAAAAAAAAATCTCGCTTCTCATTTTTAGAGACTTAGGACTGTCATTTATCAATAAATTAGAACACAGGTTTGATTTTTTTTTTTTTTAAATTTTCTAATATATGGTTAATCAAATCATATAATTTGTAACATGTATATTATAATATATTATAAAAATATATTTGTGTTTAATTCAATGAGTTCGAAAACTTTTAGTCGCGTTCTAAATAAATATGAGATTGGGTTAAGTTATGTATTTATTGTTATAGAACTTTAGAAGTCGAATATACAATAAACAAACTACCCTTTCCAAGATAAGAGCAACTTGTATGATAACGAAAACTATAGAGTGCGGGGAACAAATAAAATAAGTATAACGATTTGCTACAATCATAATAGTATTATCCATGAAAAAAATTACTGTATAAACATGATTGTTCTAAAATTATTGTAAGGTGAACAAAAGTTTTTAAATAGTAGTGGTGTACTAAAGAAAAGGTTGATATAAAATAAATTTAATCGACTGAAATGTAATTAAAAATCTTTATTCGACTGTATCAACAGATATTCCATAGCAAATAACTTATAATATTACATTCAAAAATGCTATTGTTTTATTTTGTGTTATATACAAACAACGGTATGATTTCAATTATAATATTATACTCCTTTTTGCTATGGTTATAATAAAATTATGCTGATTTTTTTTATGAAACAATGGTTATTATAATATTATATTATTATATGGTGAGAATAAAATATATCAAACAATTTTATTGCAACGTGGATTGTTTAATTTATAAATGCAGGTAGATCTGATACACACCACTCCTTCTTAAAAAAAAAATATTGGGAACCCACCTTGCCTGGTATATAATTTAATCATTGTACCGTTACTTTCTTTATCCTCGACGTCCCTCCTAACTATAAGGCATTTGTCACCCTCGAATTTTACCTTTACATGGTATGGTATCTCCCACCACTTGCATACATACCAATTACCCTTATATTTTTCTTTATTATATCCATCTGTGTAATTATAAATCGTCGAATATAATAAATATAGTGTGCTCGTAAATATAAAATATAATATAAACACGAATCTTCTTAGAACCTAAGAAAGGTTAACGTTGAAAACTCTAACTTTTGGAGGCGCTATAGAAAATTTTAGTGTATATTTATAATGGGTCATCATTATCTTATCATTATCATAGCTATGGTATGCCTGTTATAATAAGTATTTAGTCAACCGGCATATTGGGTATACAATCATTTTAAAGAAGATCAAAACTAAGATCAAGCAAAGATCATTTAATGTATCTGTTTTTAATAACATTTTACATAATATACGACTTGCCATGATTCATGATGATTTTGATTGATTTCATAATAATACTGGTTTATTACACTAACACACATTTAAAATAATTTCCCTCGTTTTTCTATTACTATTCAGTATATATAGTATATACCATGTATATACAGTGTTCTGCAGTGGAATTGATTAATCGAAAATAAATTCTACTTATTTTTCAATGTCAACATGAAATGATTGCGAAAATGTAAAATAATGTATATAAAAAAATATTTTAAATATTTCGTGTATTTATATAGTCAGATATATATATATATATTAATTCGGTTTAATAATGCAAGTTACATTAAAAGGGTATAAATAATTTATAGTAGTAGCGAGAAACTTTAGCCGTAATCATACTTCGCTATGGAATGTTAACGCAGGAACGGATATACAGCAAGCGTGCGATTATAATAATAATGTTATTATGTTCGGAAAATAACTAAACTCTTAACGTATTCTCTCGGTCTGAACTTTTAAATAAATATCGCTATCAGGCCGGACTAGATTATACGTACGGATGTTACGACAACAACAAAATATCGTTATAATAGTGTAATAATGAAATTTAGACCACGTCCGACGGGTGGCGGTGCAATTATTGTTATTTGAGTTTATTTGCCGCGAGGTCAGGCTCGTGTAGTCGCCGAGTAGTTTACGTTCGGTGCAGCGGGTGATGCTAGTACGGTAGGTAAACTAAGAACGATCTGGCAAAACGTCTCTTTCGCGGTTCACCGGGTCTCCGAGCAATAGCGTTGGCGCCTTGCGGGATTTAGTCAGGATAACGGAGCAGTTGGCAGTGATGGCGAAGAGACGAGTACCTATTATATTGTTCAGTCTTGTGTACCGACGAAATAACATGTTTATTAAAGGCGAAATCCCTTTTAGTGGAATACTGTAATTAAAGACGACTTTGTCGTCGTCGTCGTCGTTGGACAGTTGGTGGTGGCAGACGACGGAGCAATAAACAAAATCTCCAGCTCGGAACAATGCTTGAAACCTCTGATGTTTTCTGTAGTTTGTAAAGTTTGGTCAACCGCATGACCAACCGCATTTTATGCCTAGGTCACGGAATTCGTAACTTGTTTTTATAAATATTTTCATGTCACGTGCATGTCAATTTCATATTATAATTATAAATAACATATTTTCAGCAAGGTTATGACGGCGAACGTGTACACCCTCTTTACAATTATTCTCGATGAGAAAATATCTTCCCCCGCTCGGGTATCTTCAAACTTTCGAATCGATTGGTTAAAAGTATTTAATATATAATCTTAATATGTATTCATCCGCGTAAATGTCTATTGAGGAAAATTATCATGTATACTTTGGTACTAAATTTTTCAATTTGATTAAATTTATTGTATGTATAATATAGATAGAATCATATTCTAATGATTTTGTGAAAGGTTTATTCTTAACGAGTTGATAGTATACGTTTTGAAATAAAATTATTCGGACATTGTGCCAACGTATATGTATATACTAGGTATCATCTGAATTCAAATTACTCAAAATTATAATTTATAACGGAAAATTTGTGAAGTTTGAATACATAAATATAACTCTATGTTATGCATGTTATTTGACAATCTAGAACCTATATTTAGTACCATAACTACCCCCGTTGAATCCTTGAAGAATTATATTTTATACAAAAAAAACAAATTTTAATTTAACTCCAAAGCACCTCCTTAACTTTCTGCACTATTAGCAACCATCAATTTCGCCCATATCTAATCACAGCACTGCCTAAATTCTAGGTTAATGAAAATGTATGTAAAAGAACCAAACGAATTAACATATCTAAAAAACTTACCATTAAATACGATATAGTACTTTCCATCTAGCGGTTTTTATTTGACTCAGTACTGATAATCATAGATTGAGCAGAAATTCGGTTCTTTTGTCGTGAGCTATTTCTCACGGTTTCGTGGTTGAAATATATATATATACGCCTAGCTTTTGTGGGAAAATCAATCGCTTTAAAATGTTACTATTTATACTCGACTCCAAGTGCGGCGGTGGACGGGTACGTTGTTTCGTCGCGTCCAGCGGTTCGAAACGGCTGCTCGCTGACAAAACTCGTTACGACGGTGATCAAAGCGAGCGCAGAATGAAATCGTTCGTGATAATGTCGTTAGAAAACAGATGTTCTCTCCGTCATGATCGTATCGAAATATCGGTTGAAAACGTTGAATGTCGTTCGCCTGCACGTTCTCGATCCGTTCGGTCTCGACCGCATTGCTTCCGGCGAATTCCGCGCCGACGGACGATCGAGTCTTCCTTTTCATAGTTTCCGCCCGACGTCGACGGTAATCCCGTACCGTTTTCTCCTACTCCGGTACACGGACTATTGGCGGTCACTACGCCGCGGCCGTGCACGGGCGACAAAGGACATGAGGGGAACAAAAAAATGTGAAAAAGAGGAAAAAAAAATGTCGTGGAAAAACCAGCATCGGCTAACCGCGGTTACGTGCGCGTCTCGCCGGAAACGACTTTCGCAGCCGGTCCCGGTGGTTCCGCGGGAGACGAGCGGGCGGCAGCCACCGCCCGGAGCGATCTAATCGACGGGCCCGTGCGGCGCTGGATACGCTTCCGACCGTTCCGCAGCCACCGTGAGCGGACAATCCCCGTCCGAACGGCCCGCGGCCCGTTGACCGTATTGCCCGGGTAATCGAATCGCCATTACAGGACGAGAAAATTAATCAAAATCCGTCCCGAGGTAGACACGCCGTCCCCGTTGCCGAGCGCTCGTGTGTCATTCGAACCAGCGGCATTGCGTTCGCGGACGACGACGTGTCGTGCGACGTGCTGCAAAGGAGATGCAGTGAATTTCAATGCGAAAGAAAAATAAGAAAAAAATAAAACGCTCCGGTGTAATCCTCTGCGTGACAGTGACGTTTCGTAAATGAGATAAATATTTCAGACCATGGTATGCCTCCCCCTACCTCTCAAAGGTTTCGGTGTAAACAATAAGAAAGCGGGAAAAAAATCAATGATTATTGTGTACAATATTTTCACGCGTACAATGGCGTTCGAGTACGTAGATGATAAACAATTTACACCGTCAGGCACGTTGAATGAAAAAAAATATACGCAACGTTTAAGGACAACCGTAAACCTTTTACCTAACGAAATAATAAATAATTTCGTCACTACACAACTATCGGACTTTTAGCTTGCCGAATAAAATGTATTGCAAATTACATGTATACATATATTTTCTATGACATACATTTTTCGATCAAAATTCAAAGGAAAACTCTTTATTCAAGCATTGTGTCATCCCCTCCATTCGAT